>NC_143238.1:0-57725 GCF_009617815.1 Ciona robusta
TGCGTTGGAGTAGAATCTCACTTTTTTTGGACTTTTGCAAAAAAAAGTCAATTTTTCGAGTTTTGGTACAAACACATGATACAGATATCATGCGTTGGAGTAAAGTTTCACCTTTTTGACTTTTTGCAAAAAAAAAATTTGGATTTTTGGTAAAAATAATGATACCGAAAAATTTGGGAATTTTGGTAAAAACACATGATACCGATATCATGCGTTGGAGTAGAATCTCACTTTTTTTTACTTTTGCAAAAAATTGGATTTTTTCGAATTTTTGTACAAACACATGATATATATATCATGCGTTGGAGTTATCATGCGTTGGAGTAGAATCTCACTTTTTTTTACTTTTGCAAAAAAATGTATTTTTCTCGAGTTTTGATAAAAACACATGATACCAATATCATGCGTTGGAGTAAAATTTCACCTTTTTGACTTTTTGCAAAAATAAAAAAAATTGGGAATTTTGGTAATAACACATGATGGTATCATGCGTTGGAGTAGAATCTCACTTTTTTTACTTTTGCAAAAAATTGGATTTTTTTGAATTTTTGTACAAACACATGGTACCGATATCATGCGTTGGAGTAAAATTTCACCTTTTTGACTTTTTGCAAAAATAAAAAAAATTGGGAATTTTGGTAAAAACACATGATACGATATCATGCATTGGAATAGAATCTCACTTTTTTTACTTTTGCAAAAAATTGGATTTTTTCGAATTTTTGTACAAACACATGATATATATATCATGCGTTGGAGTTATCATGCGTTGGAGTAGAATCTCACTTTTTTTTACTTTTGCAAAAAAATGTATTTTTCTCGAGTTTTGATAAAAACACATGATACCGATATCATGCGTTGGAGTAAAATTTCACCTTTTTGACTTTTTGCAAAAATAAAAAAAATTGGGAATTTTGGTAAAAACACATGATACCGGTATCATGCATTGGAATAGAATCTCCCTTTTTTTACTTTTGCAAAAAAATGTATTTTTCTCGAGTTTTGATAAAAACACATGATACCGATATCATGCGTTGGAGTAAAATTTCACCTTTTTGACTTTTTGCAAAAATAAAAAAAATTGGGAATTTTGGTAAAAACACATGATACCGATATCATGCGTTGGAGTAAAATTTCACCTTTTTGACTTTTTGCAAAAAAAAAAAATATGGATTTTTGGTAAAAACACATGATACCGATATCATGCGTTGGAGTAGAATCTCACTTTTTTGACTTTTGCAAAAAAAAGTTATTTTTCGAGTTTTGGTACAAACACATGATATCATGCGTTGGAGTAAAGTTTCACCTTTTTGACTTTTTGCAAAAATAAAAAAATTGGGAATTTTGGAAAAAACACATGATACCGACGATATCATGCGTTGGAGTAAAATTTCACCTTTTTGACTTTTTGCAAAAAAAAAAAATATGGATTTTTGGTAAAAACACATGATACCGATATCATGCGTTGGAGTAGAATCTCACTTTTTTTGACTTTTGCAAAAAAAAGTTATTTTTTCGAGTTTTGGTACAAACACATGATACCGATATCATGCGTTGGAGTAGAATCTCACTTTTTTGACTTTTGCAAAAAAAAAGTTATTTTCTCGAGTTTTGATAAAAACACATGATACCGATATCATGCGTTGGAGTAAAATTTCACCTTTTTGACTTTTTGCAAAAATAAAAAAATTGGGAATTTTGGTAAAAACACATGATACCGATATCATGCATTGGAGTAGAATCTCACTTTTTTACTTTCGCAAAAAAATGTATTTTTCTCGAGTTTTGATAAAAACACATTTATACCGATATCATGCGTTGGAGTAAAATTTCATCTTTTTGACTTTTTGCAAAAATAAAAAAAAATTGGGAATTTTGGTAAAAAACACATGATACCGATATCATGCGTTGGAGTAAAATTTCACCTTTTGACTCTTTGCAAAAAGAAAATAAATATGGATTTTTGGTAAAAACACATGATACCGATATCATGCGATACCGATATCATGCGTTGGATTAAAATTTCACCTTTTTGACTTTTTGCAAAAAAAAAATTTGGATTTTTGGTAAAAATAAATGATACCGAAAAATTTGGGAATTTTGGTAAAAACACATGATACCGATATCATGCGTTGGAGTAGAATCTCACTTTTTTTACTTTTGCATAAAATTTGGATTTTTGCGATTTTTTGTACAAACACCTGATACCGATATCATGCGTTGGAGTAGAATCTCACTTTTTTTTACTTTTGCAAAAAAATGTATTTTTCTCGAGTTTTGATAAAAACACATGATACCGATATCATGCGTTGGAGTAAAATTTCACCTTTTTGACTTTTTGCAAAAATAAAAAAAATTGGGAATTTTGGTAAAAACACATTATACCGATATCATGCGTTGGAGTAAAATTTCACCTTTTTGACTTTTGCAAAAAAAAGTTATTTTTTCGAGTTTTGGTACAAACACATGATACCGATATCATGCGTTGGAGTAAAATTTCACCTTTTTGTCTTTTTGCAAAAATAAAAAAAATTGGGAATTTTGGTAAAAAACACATGATACCAATATCATGCGTTGGAGTAAAATTTCACCTTTTTTTACTTTGGCAAAAAAATGTATTTTTCTCGAGTTTTGATAAAAACACATGATACCGATATCATGCGTTGGAGTAAAATTTCACCTTTTTGACTTTTTGCAAAAACAAAAAAAAATTGGGAATTTTGGTAAAAACACATGATACCGATATCATGCGTTGGAGTAAAATTTCACCTTTTTGACTTTTTGCAAAAATAAAAAAAATTGGGAATTTTGGTAAAAACACATGATACCGGTATCATGCATTGGAGTAGAATTTCACTTTTTTTACTTTGGCAAAAAGATGTATTTTTCTCGAGTTTTGATAAAAACACATGATACCAATATCATGCGTTGGAGTAAAATTTCACCTTTTTGACTTTTTGCAAAAAAAAAAATAAATATGGATTTTTGGTAAAAACACATGATACCGATATCATGCGTTGGAGTAGAATCTCACTTTTTTGACTTTTGCAAAAAAAAGTTATTTTTCGAGTTTTGGTACAAACACATGATACCGATATCATGCGTTGGAGTAAACTTTCACCTTTTTGACTTTTTACAAAAAAAAAATGGATTTTTGGTAAAAATAAATGATACCGAAAAATTTGGGAATTTTGGTAAAAACACATGATACCGATATCATGCGTTGGAGTAAAATTTCACCTATTTGACGTTTTGCAAAAATAAAAAAAATTGGGAATTTTGGTAAAAACACATGATACCGATATCATGAGTTGGAGTAAAATTTCACCTTTTTGACTTTTTGCAAAAAAAAAAATATGGATTTTTGGTAAAAACACATGATACCGATATCATGCGTTGGAGTAAACTTTCACCTTTTTGACTTTTTGCAAAAAAAAATGGATTTTTGGTAAAAATAAATGATACCGAAAAATTTGGGAATTTTGGTAAAAACACATGATACCAATATCATGCGTTGGAGTAGAATTTCACCTTTTTTTACTTTTGCAAAAAAATGTATTTTCTCGAGTTTTGATAAAAACACATGATACCGATATCATGCGTTGGAGTAAAATTTCACCTTTTTGACTTTTTGCAAAAATAAAAAAAATTGGGAATTTTGGTAAAAACACATGATACCGATATCATGCGTTGGAGTAGAATCTCACTTTTTTGAATTTTGCAAAAAAAAGTTAATTTTCGAGTTTTGGTACAAACACATGATACCGATATCATGCGTTGGAGTAAAGTTTCACCTTTTTGACTTTTTGCAAAAATAAAAAAATTGGGAATTTTGGTAAAAACACATGATACCGGTATCATGCATTGGAATAGAATCTCACTTTTTTTACTTTTGCAAAAAATTGGATTTTTTCGAATTTTTGTACAAACACATGATACCGATATCATGCGTTGGAGTAGAATCTCACTTTTTTTTACTTTTGCAAAAAAATGTATTTTTCTCGAGTTTTGATAAAAACACATGATACCGATATCATGCGTTGGGAGTAAAATTTCACCTTTTTGACTTTTTGCAAAAATAAAAAAAAATGGGAATTTTGGTAAAAACACATGATACCGACGATATCATGCGTTGGAGTAAAATTTCACCTTTTTGACTTTTTGCAAAAAAAAAAATAAATATGGATTTTTGGTAAAAACACATGATACCGATATCATGCGTTGGAGTAGAATCTCACTTTTTTGACTTTTGCAAAAAAAAGTTATTTTTCGAGTTTTGGTACAAACACATGATACCGATATCATGCGTTGGAGTAAACTTTCACCTTTTTGACTTTTTACAAAAAAAAAATGGATTTTTGGTAAAAATAAATGATACCGAAAAATTTGGGAATTTTGGTAAAAACACGTGATACCAATATCATGCGTTGGAGTAGAATTTCACCTTTTTTTACTTTTGCAAAAAAATGTATTTTCTCGAGTTTTGATAAAAACACATGATACCGATATCATGCGTTGGAGTAAAATTTCACCTTTTTGACTTTTTGCAAAAATAAAAAAAATTGGGAATTTTGGTAAAAACACATGATACCGATATCATGCGTTGGAGTAAAATTTCACTTTTTTGACTTTTGCAAAAAAAGTTATTTTTTCGAGTTTTGGTACAAACACATGATACCGATATCATGCGTTGGAGTAAAATTTCACCTTTTTGACTTTTTGCAAAAATAAAAAAAAATGGGAATTTTGGTAAAAACACATGATACCGATATCATGCGTTGGAGTAGAATCTCACTTTTTTGAATTTTGCAAAAAAAAGTTAATTTTCGAGTTTTGGTACAAACACATGATACCGATATCATGCGTTGGAGTAAAGTTTCACCTTTTTGACTTTTTGCAAAAATAAAAAAAATTGGGAATTTTGGTAAAAACACATGATACCGGTATCATGCATTGGAATAGAATCTCACTTTTTTTACTTTTGCAAAAAATTGGATTTTTTCGAATTTTTGTACAAACACATGATACCGGTATCATGCATTGGAATAGAATCTCACTTTTTTTACTTTTGCAAAAAAATGTATTTTTCTCGAGTTTTGATAAAAACACATGATACCGATATCATGCGTTGAAGTAAAGTTTCACCTTTTTGACTTTTTGCAAAAATAAAAAAAATTGGGAATTTTGGTAAAAACACATGATACCGACGATATCATGCGTTGGAGTAAAATTTCACCTTTTTGACTTTTTGCAAAAAAAAAAATAAATATGGATTTTTGGTAAAAACACATGATACCGATATCATGCGTTGGAGTAGAATCTCACTTTTTTGACTTTTGCAAAAAAAAGTTATTTTTCGAGTTTTGGTACAAACACATGATACCGATATCATGCGTTGGAGTAAACTTTCACCTTTTTGACTTTTTGCAAAAATAAAATGGATTTTTGGTAAAAATAAATGATACCGAAAAATTTGGGAATTTTGGTAAAAACACATGATACCGATATCATGCGTTGGAGTAAAATTTCACCTATTTGACTTTTTGCAAAAATAAAAAAAATTGGGAATTTTGGTAAAAACACATGATACCGATATCATGCGTTGGAGTAAAATTTCACCTTTTTGACTTTTTGCAAAAAAAAAAAAAATATGGATTTTTGGTAAAAACACATGATACCGATATCATGCGTTGGAGTAAACTTTCACCTTTTTGACTTTTTGCAAAAAAAAATTTGGATTTTTGGTAAAAATCAATGATACCGAAAAATTTGGGAATTTTGGTAAAAACACATGATACCGATATCATGCGTTGGAGTAGAATCTCACTTTTTTTACTTTTGCATAAAATTTGGATTTTTGCGATTTTTTGTACAAACACCTGATACCGATATCATGCGTTGGAGTAGAATCTCACTTTTTTTACTTTTGCAAAAAATTTGGATTTTTTTGAATTTTTGTACAAACACATGATACCGATATCATGCGTTGGAGTAAAATTTCACTTTTTTGACTTTTGCAAAAAAAAGTTATTTTTTCGAGTTTTGGTACAAACACATGATACCGATATCATGCGTTGGAGTAAAATTTCACCTTTTTGACTTTTTGCAAAAAAAAAAAAAATGGGAATTTCGGTAAAAACACATGATACCGATATCATGCGTTGGAGTAGAATCTCACTTTTTTGAATTATGCAAAAAAAAGTTAATTTTCGAGTTTTGGTACAAACACATGATACCGATATCATGCGTTGGAGTAAAATTTCACCTTTTTGACTTTTTGCAAAAATAAAAAAAATTGGGAATTTTGGTAAAAACACATGATACCGATATCATGCGTTGGAGTAAAATTTCACCTTTTTGACTTTTTGCAAAAATAAAAAAAATTGGGAATTTTGGTAAAAACACATGATACTGATATCATGCGTTGGAGTAAAATTTCACTTTTTTGACTTTTGCAAAAAAAAGTTATTTTTTCGAGTTTTGGTACAAACACATGATACCGATATCATGCGTTGGAGTAAAATTTCACCTTTTTGACTTTTTGCATATCATGCGTTGGAGTAAAATTTCACCTTTTTGACTTTTTGCAAAAAAAAAAAAATATGGATTTTTGGTAAAAACACACGATACCGATATCATGCGTTGGAGTAAAAATATCACTTTTTAAACTTTTGCAAAAAATGATTTTTTTTTACTTTTGTAAAAAAATGTATTTTTCTCGAGTTTTGATAAAAACACATGATACCGATATCATGCATTAGAGTAAAATTTCACCTTTTTGACTTTTTGCAAAAATAAAAAAATTTGGGAATTTTGGTAAAAACACATGATACCGATATCATGCGTTGGAGTAGGATCTCACTTTTTGACATTTGCAAAAAAAAGTTATTTTTTCGAGTTTTGGTACAAACACATGATACTGATATCATGCGTTGGAGTCAAGTTTTACCTTTTTGACTTTTGGCAAAAAAAAAAAAATTTTGGATTTTTGGTAAAAACACATGATACCGATATCATGCGTTGGAGTAAAATTTCACTTTTTTGACTTTTGCAAAAAAAAGTTATTTTTTCGAATTTTTGTTCAAACACATGATACCGATATCATGCATTGGAGTAGAATCTCACTTTTTTTACTTTTGCAAAAAATTGGATTTTTTCGAATTTTTGTACAAACACATGATACCGATATCATGCGTTGGAGTAGAATCTCACTTTTTTTTACTTTTGCAAAAAATGTATTTTTCTTGAGTTTTGATAAAAACACATGATACCGATATCATGCGTTGGAGCAAAATTTCACCTTTTTGACTTTTTGCAAAAATAAAAAAAATTGGGAATTTTGGTAAAAACACATGATACCGGTATCATGCATTGGAGTAGAATCTCACTTTTTTTACTTTTGCAAAAAAATGTATTTTTCCTGAGTTTTGATAAAAACACATGATACCGATATCATGCGTTGGAGTAAAATTTCACCTTTTTGACTTTTTGCAAAAATAAAAAAAATTGGGAATTTTGGTAAAAACACATGATACCGATATCATGCGTTGGAGTAAAATTTCACAATATACCGATATCATGCGTTGGAGTAAAATTTCACTTTTTTGACTTTTGCAAAAAAAAGTTATTTTTTCGAGTTTTGGTACAAACACATGATACCGATATCATGCGTTGGAGTAGAATATTACTTTTTTTATTTTTGCAAAAAATTGGATTTTTACGAATTTTTGTACAAACACATGATACCGATATCATGCGTTGGAGTAGAATCTCACTTCTTTTTACTTTTGCAAAAAATGTATTTTTCTCGAGTTTTGATAAAAACACATAATACCGATATCATGCGTTGGAGTAAAATTTCACCTTTTTGACTTTTTGCAAAAATAAAAAAAAATGGGAATTTTGTTAAAAACACATGATACCGATATCATGCGTTGGAGTAGAATCTCACTTTTTTGACTTTTGCAAAAAATTTGGATTTTTTCGAATTTTTGTACAAACACATGATACCGATATCATGCGTTGGAGTAGAATCTCACCTTTTTTTTACTTTTGCAAAAAAATGTATTTTTCTCGAGTTTTGATAAAAACACATGATACCGATATCATGCGTTGGAGTAAAATTTCACCTTTTTGACTTTTTGCATCCGATATCATGCGTTGGAGTAGAATCTCACTTTTTTTACTTTTGCAAAAAATTGGATTTTTTCGAATTTTTGAACAAACACATGATACCGATATTATGCGTTGGAGTAGAATCTCACTTTTTTGACTTTTGCAAAAAAAAGTTAATTTTCGAGTTTTGGTACAAACACATGATACCGATATCATGCGTTGGAGTAAAGTTTCACCTTTTTGACTTTTTGCAAAAAAAAAATTTGGATTTTTGGTAAAAATAAATGATACCGAAAAATTTGGGAATTTTGGTAAAAACACATGATACCGATATCATGCGTTGGAGTAGAATCTCACTTTTTTTTACTTTTGCAAAAAAATGCATTTTTCTCGAGTTTTGATAAAAAAACACATGATACCGATATCATGCGTTGGAGTAAAATTTCACCTTTTTGACTTTTTGCAAAAATAAAAAAAATTGGGAATTTTGGTAAAAACACATGATACCGGTATCATGCATTGGAATAGAATCTCACTTTTTTTACTTTTGCAAAAAATTGGATTTTTTCGAATTTTTGTACAAACACATGATACCGGGTATCATGCGTTGGAGTAGAATCTTACTTTTTTTACTTTTGCAAAAAATTGGATTTTTTTGAATTTTTGTACAAACACATGATACCGATATCATGCGTTGGAGTAGAATCTCATTTTTTTTTACTTTTGCCAAAAAATGTATTTTTCTCGAGGTTTGATAAAAACACATGATACCGATATCATGCGTTGGAGTAAAATTTCACCTTTTTGACTTTTTGCAAAAATAAAAAAAATTGGGAATTTTGGTAATAACACATGATACCGATATCATGCGTTGGAGTAAAATTTCACCTTTTTGACTTTTTGCAAAAATAAAAAAAATTGGGAATTTTGGTAAAAACACATGATACCGGTATCATGCATTGGAATAGAATCTCACTTTTTTTACTTTTGCAAAAAAATGTATTTTTCTCGAGTTTTGATAAAAACACATGATACCGATATCATGCGTTGGAGTAAAATTTCACCTTTTTGACTTTTTGCAAAAATAAAAAAAATTGGGAATTTTGGTAATAACACATGATGGTATCATGCGTTGGAGTAGAATCTCACTTTTTTTACTTTTGCAAAAAATTGGATTTTTTTGAATTTTTGTACAAACACATGATACCGATATCATGCGTTGGAGTAGAATCTCATTTTTTTTTCTTTTGCCAAAAAATGTATTTTTCTCGAGGTTTGATAAAAACACATGATACCGATATCATGCGTTGGAGTAAAATTTCACCTTTTTGACTTTTTGCAAAAATAAAAAAAATTGGGAATTTTGGTAAAAACACATGATACCGATATCATGCGTTGGAGTAAAATTTCACCTTTTTGACTTTTTGCAAAAATAAAAAAAAATGGGAATTTTGGTAAAAACACATGATACCGATATCATGCGTTGGAGTAAAATTTCACTTTTTTGACTTTTGCAAAAGAAAGTTATTTTTTCGAGTTTTGGTACAAACACATGATACCGATATCATGCGTTGGAGTAAAATTTCACCTTTTTGACTTTTTGCATATCATGCGTTGGAGTAAAATTTCACCTTTTTGACTTTTTGCAAAAAAAAAAAAATATGGATTTTTGGTAAAAACACACGATACCGATATCATGCGTTGGAATAAAAATATCACTTTTTAAACTTTTGCAAAAAATGATTTTTTTTTACTTTTGCAAAAAAAAGTTATTTTTTCGAGTTTTGGTACAAACACATGATACTGATATCATGCGTTGGAGTAAAGTTTTACCTTTTTGACTTTTGGCAAAAAAAAAAAATTTTGGATTTTTGGTAAAAACACATGATACCGATATCATGCGTTGGAGTAAAATTTCACTTTTTTGACTTTTGCAAAAAAAAGTTATTTTTTCGAATTTTTGTTCAAACACATGATACCGATATCATGCGTTGGAGTAGAATCTCACTTTTTTTACTTTTGCAAAAAATTGGATTTTTTCAAATTTTTGTACAAACACATGATACCGATATCATGCGTTGGAGTAGAATCTCACTTTTTTTTACTTTTGCAAAAAAATGTATTTTTCTCGAGTTTTGATAAAAACACATCATACCGATATCATGCGTTGGAGCAAAATTTCACCTTTTTGACTTTTTGCAAAAATAAAAAAAATTGGGAATTTTGGTAAAAACACATGATACCGGTAGCATGCATTGGAGTAGAATCTCACTTTTTTTACTTTTGCAAAAAAATGTATTTTTCTTGAGTTTTGATAAAAACACATGATACCGATATCATGCGTTGGAGTAAAATTTCACCTTTTTGACTTTTTGCAAAAATAAAAAAAATTGGGAATTTTGGTAAAAACACATGATACCGATATCATGCGTTGGAGTAAAATTTCACAATATACCGATATCATGCGTTTGAGTAAAATTTCACTTTTTTGACTTTTGCAAAAAAAAGTTATTTTTTCGAGTTTTGGTACAAACACATGATACCGATATCATGCGTTGGAGTAGAATATCACTTTTTTTATTTTTGCAAAAAATTGGATTTTTTCGAATTTTCGTACAAACACATGATACCGATATCATGCGTTGGAGTAAAATCTCACTTTTTTTTACTTTTGCAAAAAATGTATTTTTCTCGAGTTTTGATAAAAACACATGATACCGATATCATGCATTGGAGTAGAATCTCACTTTTTTTACTTTTGCAAAAAAATGTATTTTTCTTGAGTTTTGATAAAAACACATGATACCGATATCATGCGTTGGAGTAAAATTTCACCTTTTTGACTTTTTGCAAAAATAAAAAAAAATGGGAATTTTGGTAAAAACACATGATACTGATATCATGCGTTGGAGTAAAATTTCACCTTTTTGACTTTTTGCAAAAAAAAAATAAATATGGATTTTTGGTAAAAACACATGATACCGATATCATGCGTTGGAGTAGAATCTCACTTTTTTGACTTTTGCAAAAAAAAGTTATTTTTCGAATTTTGGTACAGACACATGATACCGATATAATGCGTTGGAGTAGAATCTCACTTTTTTTACTTTTGCAAAAAATTTGGATTTTTTCGAATTTTTGTACAAACACATGATACCGATATCATGCGTTGGAGTAGAATCTCACCTTTTTTTTACTTTTGCAAAAAAATGTATTTTTCTCGAGTTTTGATAAAAACACATGATACCGATATCATGCGTTGGAGTAAAATTTCACCTTTTTGACTTTTTGCATCCGATATCATGCGTTGGAGTAGAATCTCACTTTTTTTACTTTTGCAAAAAATTGGATTTTTTCGAATTTTTGAACAAACACATGATACCGACCGATATCATGCGTTGGAGTAGAATCTCACTTTTTTGACTTTTGCAAAAAAAAGTTAATTTTCGAGTTTTGGTACAAACACATGATACAGATATCATGCGTTGGAGTAAAGTTTCACCTTTTTGACTTTTTGCAAAAAAAAAATTTGGATTTTTGGTAAAAATAAATGATACCGAAAAATTTGGGAATTTTGGTAAAAACACATGATACCGATATCATGCGTTGGAGTAGAATCTCACTTTTTTTTACTTTTGCAAAAAATTGGATTTTTTCGAATTTTTGTACAAACACATGATATATATATCATGCGTTGGAGTTATCATGCGTTGGAGTAGAATCTCACTTTTTTTTACTTTTGCAAAAAAATGTATTTTTCTCGAGTTTTGATAAAAACACATGATACCGATATCATGCGTTGGAGTAAAATTTCACCTTTTTGACTTTTTGCAAAAATAAAAAAAATTGGGAATTTTGGTAATAACACATGATGGTATCATGCATTGGAGTAGAATCTCACTTTTTTTACTTTTGCAAAAAATTGGATTTTTTTGAATTTTTGTACAAACACATGGTACCGATATCATGCGTTGGAGTAAAATTTCACCTTTTTGACTTTTTGCAAAAATAAAAAAAATTGGGAATTTTGGTAAAAACACATGATACGATATCATGCATTGGAATAGAATCTCACTTTTTTTACTTTTGCAAAAAATTGGATTTTTTCGAATTTTTGTACAAACACATGATATATATATCATGCGTTGGAGTAAAATTTCACCTTTTTGACTTTTTGCAAAAATAAAAAAAATTGGGAATTTTGGTAAAAACACATGATACCGGTATCATGCATTGGAATAGAATCTCCCTTTTTTTACTTTTGCAAAAAAATGTATTTTTCTCGAGTTTTGATAAAAACACATGATACCGATATCATGCGTTGGAGTAAAATTTCACCTTTTTGACTTTTTGCAAAAATAAAAAAAATTGGGAATTTTGGTAAAAACACATGATACCGATATCATGCGTTGGAGTAAAATTTCACCTTTTTGACTTTTTGCAAAAAAAAAAATATGGATTTTTGGTAAAAACACATGATACCGATATCATGCGTTGGAGTAGAATCTCACTTTTTTGACTTTTGCAAAAAAAAGTTATTTTTCGAGTTTTGGTACAAACACATGATATCATGCGTTGGAGTAAAGTTTCACCTTTTTGACTTTTTGCAAAAATAAAAAAAATTGGGAATTTTGGAAAAAACACATGATACCGACGATATCATGCGTTGGAGTAAAATTTCACCTTTTTGACTTTTTGCAAAAAAAAAAAATATGGATTTTTGGTAAAAACACATGATACCGATATCATGCGTTGGAGTAGAATCTCACTTTTTTGACTTTTGCAAAAAAAAGTTATTTTTTCGAGTTTTGGTACAAACACATGATACCGATATCATGCGTTGGAGTAGAATCTCACTTTTTTGACTTTTGCAAAAAAAAGTTATTTTCTCGAGTTTTGATAAAAACACATGATACCGATATCATGCGTTGGAGTAAAATTTCACCTTTTTGACTTTTTGCAAAAATAAAAAAAATTGGGAATTTTGGTAAAAACACATGATACCGATATCATGCATTGGAGTAGAATCTCACTTTTTTACTTTCGCAAAAAAATGTATTTTTCTCGAGTTTTGATAAAAACACATTATACCGATATCATGCGTTGGAGTAAAATTTCATCTTTTTGACTTTTTGCAAAAATAAAAAAAATTGGGAATTTTGGTAAAAACACATGATACCGATATCATGCGTTGGAGTAAAATTTCACCTTTTTGACTCTTTGCAAAAAGAAAATAAATATGGATTTTTGGTAAAAACACATGATACCGATATCATGCGATACCGATATCATGCGTTGGATTAAAATTTCACCTTTTTGACTTTTTGCAAAAAAAAAATTTGGATTTTTGGTAAAAATAAATGATACCGAAAAATTTGGGAATTTTGGTAAAAACACATGATACCGATATCATGCGTTGGAGTAGAATCTCACTTTTTTTACTTTTGCATAAAATTTGGATTTTTGCGATTTTTTGTACAAACACCTGATACCGATATCATGCGTTGGAGTAGAATCTCACTTTTTTTTACTTTTGCAAAAAAATGTATTTTTCTCGAGTTTTGATAAAAACACATGATACCGATATCATGCGTTGGAGTAAAATTTCACCTTTTTGACTTTTTGCAAAAATAAAAAAAATTGGGAATTTTGGTAAAAACACATTATACCGATATCATGCGTTGGAGTAAAATTTCACCTTTTTGACTTTTGCAAAAAAAAGTTATTTTTTCGAGTTTTGGTACAAACACATGATACCGATATCATGCGTTGGAGTAAAATTTCACCTTTTTGTCTTTTTGCAAAAATAAAAAAAATTGGGAATTTTGGTAAAAACACATGATACCGATATCATGCGTTGGAGTAAAATTTCACCTTTTTGACTTTTTGCAAAAATAAAAAAAAATGGGAATTTTGTTAAAAACACATGATACCGATATCATGCGTTGGGAGTAGAATCTCACTTTTTTGACTTTTGCAAAAAATTTGGATTTTTTCGAATTTTTGTACAAACACATGATACCGATATCATGCGTTGGAGTAGAATCTCACCTTTTTTTACTTTTGCAAAAAAATGTATTTTTCTCGAGTTTTGATAAAAACACATGATACCGATATCATGCGTTGGAGTAAAATTTCACCTTTTTGACTTTTTGCATCCGATATCATGCGTTGGAGTAGAATCTCACTTTTTTTACTTTTGCAAAAAATTGGATTTTTTCGAATTTTTGAACAAACACATGATACCGATATTATGCGTTGGAGTAGAATCTCACTTTTTTGACTTTTGCAAAAAAAAGTTAATTTTCGAGTTTTGGTACAAACACATGATACCGATATCATGCGTTGGAGTAAAGTTTCACCTTTTTGACTTTTTGCAAAAAAAAAATTTGGATTTTTGGTAAAAATAAATGATACCGAAAAATTTGGGAATTTTGGTAAAAACACATGATACCGATATCATGCGTTGGAGTAGAATCTCACTTTTTTTTACTTTTGCAAAAAAATGCATTTTTCTCGAGTTTTGATAAAAAAACACATGATACCGATATCATGCGTTGGAGTAAAATTTCACCTTTTTGACTTTTTGCAAAAATAAAAAAAATTGGGAATTTTGGTAAAAACACATGATACCGGTATCATGCATTGGAATAGAATCTCACTTTTTTTACTTTTGCAAAAAAATGTATTTTTCTCGAGTTTTGATAAAAACACATGATACCGATATCATGCGTTGGAGTAAAATTTCACCTTTTTGACTTTTTGCAAAAATAAAAAAAATTGGGAATTTTGGTAATAACACATGATGGTATCATGCGTTGGAGTAGAATCTCACTTTTTTTACTTTTGCAAAAAATTGGATTTTTTTGAATTTTTGTACAAACACATGATACCGATATCATGCGTTGGAGTAGAATCTCATTTTTTTTTCTTTTGCCAAAAAATGTATTTTTCTCGAGGTTTGATAAAAACACATGATACCGATATCATGCGTTGGAGTAAAATTTCACCTTTTTGACTTTTTGCAAAAATAAAAAAAATTGGGAATTTTGGTAAAAACACATGATACCGATATCATGCGTTGGAGTAAAATTTCACCTTTTTGACTTTTTGCAAAAATAAAAAAAAATGGGAATTTTGGTAAAAACACATGATACCGATATCATGCGTTGGAGTAAAATTTCACTTTTTTGACTTTTGCAAAAGAAAGTTATTTTTTCGAGTTTTGGTACAAACACATGATACCGATATCATGCGTTGGAGTAAAATTTCACCTTTTTGACTTTTTGCATATCATGCGTTGGAGTAAAATTTCACCTTTTTGACTTTTTGCAAAAAAAAAAAAATATGGATTTTTGGTAAAAACACACGATACCGATATCATGCGTTGGAATAAAAATATCACTTTTTAAACTTTTGCAAAAAATGATTTTTTTTTACTTTTGCAAAAAAAAGTTATTTTTTCGAGTTTTGGTACAAACACATGATACTGATATCATGCGTTGGAGTAAAGTTTTACCTTTTTGACTTTTGGCAAAAAAAAAAATTTTGGATTTTTGGTAAAAACACATGATACCGATATCATGCGTTGGAGTAAAATTTCACTTTTTTGACTTTTGCAAAAAAAAGTTATTTTTTCGAATTTTTGTTCAAACACATGATACCGATATCATGCGTTGGAGTAGAATCTCACTTTTTTTACTTTTGCAAAAAATTGGATTTTTTCAAATTTTTGTACAAACACATGATACCGATATCATGCGTTGGAGTAGAATCTCACTTTTTTTTACTTTTGCAAAAAAATGTATTTTTCTCGAGTTTTGATAAAAACACATCATACCGATATCATGCGTTGGAGCAAAATTTCACCTTTTTGACTTTTTGCAAAAATAAAAAAAATTGGGAATTTTGGTAAAAACACATGATACCGGTAGCATGCATTGGAGTAGAATCTCACTTTTTTTACTTTTGCAAAAAAATGTATTTTTCTTGAGTTTTGATAAAAACACATGATACCGATATCATGCGTTGGAGTAAAATTTCACCTTTTTGACTTTTTGCAAAAATAAAAAAAATTGGGAATTGTTCACCCTATACTTAAGCATAGGGAGTCGGTATTATGTTTCTATTTTCGTTTCTCAGGCGTGTATAATGTTTCTAATTCAAAGATAAAGTTTCTAGAAACATAATCCAGAAACATAATCCCTGGAATGGAAACCTAATACCTCTGTTGAATTATGTTTCCGAAACAAAATCCAGAAACATAAGATTTTAGCAAAATTAATACATAATGTTTCCGAAACTTAAGTACAAAAAAATGTCACTAGGTGGCAACAAAGAGCATATTTTTTCGCATTTTTAAAACTGAACAGTTTCGATACACTAGAAACATAATAATGTTTCTAAAAATGGTATTATGTTTCCGAAACATAATACAACACTAGAAACATAATAATGTTTCTGAAATGGTATTATGTTTCCGAAACCTAATACAACACCAGAAACATAATAATGTTTCTGAAATGGCATTATGTTTCCGAAACCTAATACAACACCAGAAACATAATAATGTTTCTGAAATGGCATTATGTTTCCGAAACCTAATACAACACTAGAAACATAATAATGTTTCTGAAATGGCATTATGTTTCCGAAACCTAATACAACACCAGAAACATAATAATGTTTCTGAAATGGTATTATGTTTCCGAAACCTAATACAACACCAGAAACATAATAATGTTTCTGAAATGGCATTATGTTTCCGAAACCTAATACAACACCAGAAACATAATAATGTTTCTGAAATGGCATTATGTTTCCGAAACCTAAAACAACACCAGAAACATAATAATGTTTCTGAAATGGCATTATGTTTCCGAAACCTAATACAACACCAGAAAAATAATATGTTTCTGAAATGGCATTATGTTTCCGAAACATAATACAACACCAGAAACATTATTATGTTTCTAGTGTGATAATAATGTTTCCGTAACATAATACAACACTAGAAACATAATAATATGTTTCTGAAATGGTATTATGTTTCCGAAACATTATTATCACACTAGAAACATAATAATGTTTCTGAAATTGTACATATTATGTTTCCGAAACATTGTTACCATACTAGAAACATAATAATGTTTCTGAATAGTATTATGTTTCTGAAACTTTCGTCTGCGCCATGTTACAGTGGTTAACGCGCCTGCCTCGGACGTTAAGGTTGCGGGTTGAACGCTTGTAGCTGCTAATAGTGTGGCCGTGTGGGCGTATGGGTTCTTGGGCAAGACACTTAACGACAAATGTTCTCCAACCCAGTGGTCACTAATGAGTAAAACAACCGTGTAATAAGGACTGTCCTTGCTAACATAGTTACCACACCAGAAACAGAATATTGTTTCTGAAAAATTATTATGTTTCCAACACATTATTACTACAAACCGAAACATTATAATGTTACTAAATATGGGAATATGTTTCTGATTATGTTTGGTGTTCGGAGTATTATTTGTAAGTTTAATAACCTTGCCACTGCCCAAGAATTCAATTATATCCCCTTACACGTGTCGATCACAAAAAAATGAACTTTGTTTAAAGAGCCTAAACACACCCAAATGTACATCGCTTTAATATATAGAGTGTGTTTTTCTAATTCCAACGACACCTTACTTGTTTTAATCGGTCCTGTATAACCCAAGATATATTCCACCTCAAACACCGTGAAATTCATAAAACTGATTTGAAAGCTGCGTGGCGAAAGAATTTAAAAGTGTACTACGCACGTGACAAAATTGTTGAAGCGTGGCCGCTCTCATTCTGAAAGGCGAGAGGCAGTGTTTTCAGCGAAAAACGAGAGAACAAAAAAACGCATGCTTCGCTTTCACGAATGAATCAGTCACGTGCCTAGTACGTTCCTACGTCACAATCACGGAGCTCGTAGTAAAAATAGGATAGCGCTAGAGATCACTGTTTGAGGACGAATATCTCCGCCTATACTGGTCCAATTTCAAAAAGCAAAGTATTTTTGGAATCAATAAAACGGTCGCTTTTTGAATTTACCACAAAAAATAAAAGTAACGCGGGTTGTTTTTACGCATTTTAAGACTTTAAGTAAACAAAAAAAAACTTTTAAAAGAGTTAACAAGGTTGGGAACCCGGTAGAAATGGTGTCATAAGTGCCTTTACAAACTGAGTATAGGGCGGGAAAGTTTATATTCGATGTTGTTTTAAGTGATTTAACTTTTGTTATATAATTAGTTTATTTTTTAATTCGTTTTTTTTTATACCCTTTAACACTTTGTAGTGCTGGTTTTAGTTGCTTAAATTCAAAATACATAAATGTACTGCCACCTAACGAGAAAAATGGTGTCTTATCAAGGAAACTAACGACGGTTTTACAATCTTATATAATACATGCATTCAATATATGTTTACTATTATGCAGTACGATAATCAGTTACATCACAATAACGCCTCTGACGTAATGAATTCGCTTTACTTGCAGGTGTACTACTGGGCTTGCGCAAGATTGTCAATATACTCGTGTCTGTAATGCAACAGCAATGGTTGGTAGGACGCAATACCCTAAAAACACCTAAGTTACAAAAAGCCATTTTTAAAATTTCGATTGTGACGTTTTAATCGACACAAATAGCATTATTTCATGAACAGACCAGACGATCCTACGGAAATGTAAGGCAGTATAGTGATCACGAAAACGTTTTCTGTTTTCTTTACTTGATTACAACTGTTCATCACACAAAAATATTCGTAACATTCTTGTTTTTAAAGAAATTGTGGCGCATATAGTCACTGTATTACCGCATTAACTTAATATCAATTGCACTGAAATAAATTGATTGTTTGATAAAATGATAGAACTTTGCGGTAGCATTACGACACTAATACCAGTACTATAGCTCACTTTCGGCTGTTTTAGAGTCGTTCCAAAGTCATGAGTAATCACACCGAAGTATTATGACGTCACAACTGTGTTACGTAATAATCGACTTCGCCTCCGCACTACTTTTCAAAAAGCTGGTGTCTATATATATTCGTTTCGACTGATATATTTGTACCGGGCGCTATTGCGCATGCGCCGTGACGCTACTGCGCATGCCCTGTAGGTCGGAACTTATATACGGGCTCTAATAAATACGTACCGGCTAAAATACGTTCCTGGGCAAAACGAAACACATTTTGCACCGTTTCAAGGTACATTTGTACCATCTGCACTGTTTCGGCGTCGCTATGTCTAATCACATCAGACATCATGCTGTGCCGATAATTATCATTAATGAAATAAACACTCAAATCACTTCGTTGTTACACTTGACTATGTTAGTATTTTTCTATTATGTAATTGTAAAGCAAAAACAAAGAGTTTAGTTCGAAATTAGCATTGTTTATTTTTGATCACCTGGGGGAAATATTTTGTTTGTATTATACACAGCTGATTTTGTTTATGTAAGTTTACAATGAATGAGAAAGGTATGGTGTTATGTACACTGTAAATCAAACAGTATCGTAGTCACCACCCGCAAGGGTGGTCCCACTAAAACACCCCTATGTTGGTGGTTTCCACCTTTACCGGAAACCCAGCGTGTGGGTTTCCACCCTGCTGAACGTCGTCCAGGATGCTTTTTTTCCACCCCTGACCGGGTAACAAACACCCCGTTATAATTTAAAGAACGTCATTTTTATTAGCACATACAAAAGTATTCAACGTATTGTGTTCAAAATGCGCTGCACAGGCGTGCTAACGTTTTCCTCTATTTCGGCCAAGGCGGCCAACAGTGACAAAGATTTACGATTTTTTTTGGGAAATTCAATATCAAAAACCCAATAACATGCAAAAACCATCACTGCAGCTGCGTTTGCATTTTCAGCGTTGAACAAAAAAACCCTTTGAACATATATGCCAATTTCATTTTTTGAAATGACCATACATGGATAGGGACTCTCTGGAAGCCACAATTCCTCCTTTTTCTGCAGGAAATTTGTATGTAAGTAAAATGAAAATCTTTCTAGGAATTTGTAAGAAATTACAAACCATGTTATAGATCATGTAAAGTTCTGTTTCTTCTTTAAATACTCTTGGAAGAAAGAGTAGTGCCAAACTCTTTTCTGTTAAAGTAAAAAAAAAATTGAATTAAATTTCATGAGGAATAAATTTCACCATGTTCCAAAATAAGACAACACATGCAAAATTCACTTGTGCTTACCATCAACCATCCACTTATCCAATTCACATGGTTTGGCAATTTTAGTTAAATTTCCCAGTTTTTTCCAAATGTTAGGATTCACTGCATTTAACTTAGCTTGTATATCAGCTTTGAAAACACGTTGTGCTTCTTCCAGAAACTGAAACACACAATATTAGTAGAATACAAATAATAACAATACAAAGCTGACGACATGTTACTCACACATAATGGTAATCTTAAGGCGGAGTACTTTGATATAATGTCCGAAATACTTAAGTCCCCTTCCTGAACCTCTTTTCTGCGTATGCTGTAAGTTCTGGACATTCTGTCTTGCAATATATCAAGATTTCTTTCCTTTTTCTTAAGTTCGGCATCCAAGGCTTTTATGTGTAGTTTGATACTTGTTGCATCCTCCGTACAATCGGATGCCTGTGAAATTTCAAACCTTGCCTTAATGCATACTACATCAAACCAAACTATACCTACCACAAACACACGCTTTGCTGATTGTAACTGGTCATCGTCTCTCCTAGCATGAAAACCATATTTCCTTTTCATAGCTTTCACTGTATCATTGTTATACATGGGTCTTCGCATATCCCTGAACCTTTGTCTAAGACTTACTAGCCATGTACCCTGCATATTATAAAGTTTTTAAAATGAGTCAAATCACTATTATATAAAACGTAACTGTAACATCTTTTGTACTCTTATCGGCCAGGTTCGGATATTTTTTTAACAGTGCCATGCAAACAGATTTATATTCAAATGAAGTGGGATATCTGCAACATAAATTAATACTAACTTTATATGAAAGAAGTTTTAAAGAACAATAACAAAATATACATACAGTGTGTAACAAGCCATGGAATCAAAAATGATTTGTCCAATCTTTTTTCTAGTGTGTGTCGATATTTCTTCGTTTGTCTCCAATATGTCAGAAATGAATGCAGGAAACTTTGGCAGAGAGTATGATAACAGCCATGATTTACTTGTTTCCCCACGTGCCATGCTTTCTTCCGATTCCGACGAAGTATTTAATGGTACAGTACAATCGGATTCAACATCCTCTGTAATTAAAAACAGGGGTTAAATCATTATCATCCTTTACACAAAAAGTAGAATGAAAGTACCTTCAGTTACAACACGAAGCTTGCCTTTTGACGGGAGTTCATTCAAGTTGTCGGATATACTAACCCATTCTTCAAAATCCTCATCAAACAATTTCATATCAAAACCTTGATCAAGTTTGAAACTGTCCATTATTTTGTCAGGGATTTCAGTTTTGTTGCATGTAATAACTTTTTTTGTACTGTTAAATACAACTAGATATTTACAAGGCATACAAGCCATACTGAAAATCTAAACAAGAAACACAGGGTTAGTGCTGTATAAACGCATTTATCATTTTTAAGCCTATTGTTGCACAAGTGTGTGTCTGAGACGAATAACTTTTTTATCACCTATGTCATATAAATCAAGGGGGTGATAATTTAATTCAAATCCGGGTTGCAGAAATACTAACTCCTCTGTAGTGCTAACTATGTAGGAGTGCAAATGTCTGTCAAAACTTTTAGCAAGTACATATACACAAACAATTACCACATATTGATGATAAATAATAATATCCTTGATTTGGCCAAAAACAGGTAATTCATTATTTATGTCAAGTAAAAAAACATTTCCATACACATACTTTGCACCATTTATATGGACACTAGTGGCAGAATACAAAACACTATCTGCGCAGTGAGGTGTCAAAGACAAAAGAAAAGTGGATATTTTGGTATCAAAATTGTTTAAATTAGTTACAGTTTGATTACCAACTTCATTGACTTCTGCTATACATGTTCCACTAAAATGTTCGTAACATTTTCCATACTGCAATCTTTGTGCAACTGTCAAACAAATGTTTTTAAAGTTTTGTGACACTTTCGCTATTTTTTTTAACTTCCTGTGAAACGACTCGAATCTCATACACCACAAGTGCCTTAAAGGACCATAATATGCTATAAGTCTTGGATAATGCAGGAGAAAGTGAAATTTTGGTTTGATTAAGTCTTCTGCTTCCTTAAGAAATGAACAATAAAATTCATCAATCAACAATTTTAAGTGATTCACATGCATTACATCAATTTTAGGTGCAAAAACAATTTCCATTATTTCTGCCAAAAGAGAATACAACTTCCATGCTTTGTCTCCTTCTGGAACAAGCTGTCCCACAACAAGTGGGATTAGCCTAAACAAGCACCACGTCTCACTTGCACACATTGAAAATTTTCCATTAACACGAACAACTTGTCCTGGTAGACTCCTCGGTTTATTCTTGTAGTCTGTTGGTCCATATGGAAAGCAGCTAAGCTTTTCATTTAATTCACTGATAGAACAAATTTTTTCTGAAGATAAGTGTCTAAAAAGGTATTGCAAAAAATACTGCTGTACACCTTCCATGCAGTCATGCATAATATCTGGTGGCAAAGACGTAACAGGGGAAAAACCAATTACTGATGAAAATGCACAACTTTCAAGTACACCGTATGCACAAGACAATGTGCTGTCCATTTCAACACCACTAACATGCAGTGCATGTGTGATGGGATTTCTTAAAACAAAATCTTCTTCACGTGTTTTTTGTTTTAATTCGCTATATAAGCACATACAAAAGCGACATATTCGGCCGCTACTAAAACATTTTCGAAATCCGCCAAGTTCATGAGCGCCAAGGTTATCAGCAGACAATGTTGCTATAGTACCATATAGTGTATGTGCACCATCACATGTGACAATCCCTTTCTCTTGCAAAAACTGTAAATCTTTTATAAGAGGTTTAAGAGCAGTATGATAACCAATTGTTTTCAGCTTCTTAGATTCAATGAGAAGAGCCAAAAATATATTTTTCAAGCTAGCACTATGTTTTACACCAATGTTTCCCACATAATAATAAAACACAGTAAGCTTGTGCTTTGTTTTTGAAGAACCTAGTGGATTACAAACTTCCAGTTCATCGCAATAAAAATGAAGTCGCAACAAGTCTCGGTTGCCCCTGAAATATGATTTTGTACGAAAATATTCACCGTCTGTAAAATCACAAAGAACATTTGTCTGTGAAGCACATGATCTGTTATTCAATAAAACTGCCTGCAGCACATCTTGCTGGTTTAAATAATTCGACAAAGATTTTACTATTGGTACATATTGAAAAGTTATGTTATTATTATCACTCTTTACTGTTTCAGGTTGAACCAACCCTAGCGACTGACAGCTCTGCTCAAACATGGATTTGTTCTGTAATTTCTTCCACAGGTCTGGTAAAAAATTTGGATTTTCTAAATGCTCATTGAATCCAACCTCAGATTTGAAGTGCTTGATTAAATTTTGATGAAAATGGGAAAACAAGGCAGTCATGTCATTTATAATGGTTTCATATGCGCGTTGAGGCAAGATATAACGCTCTCGTAGTTGCAAACAAAACTTAACAAAATTGCTCACAAACGTTTGCTCCCCCTCACAAACATTATCGTCAGATGAATTGGGTTCGTGACATTCCACATAATCTGAAACAACTGGATCTTGCTGATGAATGATTGATGAATAATTGGAATGCATTCTTAGGAGATGCTTTTCATAGCTCCGTACACTTGAATAAATTAAACCACATTTCGCTATTTTACATTGGTAAATAATAGTCTTTCCATGCTCAAACTTTAAATGGTGAATTAAACTTGGTTTGGCCATTGTTTCACAGCATTCCTGATATGGGCAAGGTATTCCCTCCATTTTTAAATTAGGTTAAATAGACTGTAAAAGTAAGTAAATAACATTGAAAATGCAATTATAACATACCGATCTTTATTCTTTACTTTACTTCCTAACAGCGTTTGCACTATATTAATACAAAAAAACCGAACACGTTTCACAAAAACTGCATGACGGAAATGCGCATGCGCAGTAAATTTTCCCACGACCACGCCGCAAACACAGAAATAACAATAAATAAATAAATAAAACCAACTTTTGAACGTGACCCACTGTCTGTTTGACATTGGTTTACTTCGGTAATTTAAAATCAAATCAAACCTAAAACAAAATTCTTTTCGAAATGCAAAATTGGCATACGAGTGAGATTTAGAAGTATATATTTCAACAAGGTTTTACAAATAAGCCAAATGCACTGACAACTTGTTTATATTATAGTAAATACTCAATGAACGTCCGGAATAACAGGTGTTTTCTAAATATATGGGTTAGCGGAATTTTATTTCACTAAATCCAATATTTTGATTAGTGGTGGCCAACTCCACCTTTTGGGTGATGGGCGGGTACAAGATATGCTGATATAAGTCAAATGGTGGAAATAGTGATACCACACGTGTGTATTTCCACGCATTTGTGGATGTTACCACGATAACAAAAAAACCACCCCTAAATTTCCACCTATATGATTTACAGTGTAAGCCATCCTGTTTGAGAAATTTGTTAGTTTTACTAATCTCAAATTATTCTAGGCACAAATAACACTCAACTTAGTTCTGTTGACTTTAAATCAAAAGCTAAAGTTCCAACGTGTAAAAGTCTGCAACGTTTTCAACGGAGGGTGGTAATAAATTTGGACCGGATGGTCATATTGGAGTCGCGGCGCATGCGCAATACAAATATACCAATCGGAACGAATATATCAAGACACCGGCGCCTATATGCACGGAGCTACGGCAGTGTATGACATTACAATTAGGATTGTGACGAAACAGTTATTAGCGGGCAAGACGGTTGTAAAGTGGTTTAGTAATGTAGTTGGTGCTTCTCGCTTAAAGGGCCTAAACACACCCCAAATGTACATCGCTTTAATATATAGAGTGTGTTTTTCTAATTCCAACGACACCTTACTTGTTTTAATCGGTTCAGTATAACCAAAGATACTCCAGCTCAAACACGTGAAATTCATAAAGCTGATTTGAAAGTTGCATGGCGAAAAAATGAGAAGTGTACTACGAACGTGACAAAACACGTGACAAAATTGTTGAAGCGTGGCCGCTCTCATTCTGAAAGGCGAGAGGCAGTGTTTTCAGCGAAAAACGAGAGAACAAAAAAACGCATGCTTCGCTTTCACGAATGAATCAGTCAGCACGTGCCTATAGTACGTTCCTACGTCACAATCACGGAGCTCGTAGTAAAAATAGGATAGCGCTAGAGATCACTGTTTGAGGACGAATATCTCCGCCTATACTGGACCAATTTCAATAAGCAAAGTTTTTGGAATCAATAAAACGGTCGCTTTTTGAATTTACCACAAAAAATAAAGTAACGCGGGGTGTTTTTACGCATTTTAAACGCGCTCCTGAAAATATGAAAAAAACAAAAAAATATTAATTTAAAATTGGTACGCGCGACTGCCTATTATTAAATATACAATTAGGTCCGTGCATTAACGATAATAAACGAAACAATTTGCCGTCTTTGAGAACGATTTTTTATGTTTCAGAAAATATTTCCGAAACAATATTACCATAAACCGAAACATTATAATGTTACCAGATATGGGATTATGTTTCTGAGTCTGTATGATTATGTTTCCAAAAACTGGACTATGTTTCCGAAACCGTATATAATGAATGAATGTAACTTACTTTACCTTCGCGTGGCCGGAAAACGACAGTCGTTATAACACGGGTGTTCTGTTTCAAACACCAGCATATGTGCCACCTTACGAGTTACCAAGGACGTTACTTTGTGGGTATAATTATTATAATTTTGTTTTACTTTTTTAAGTGTGACTGATAATTTGGACAACCCATTTGTGATCACGGGGAGGACCTTTGGGCCCATTACCGCTGGGTTGGATGCCGATGCGCTAACCAAGTGTGCTACAGCGCCGATAATGTTATACAATCGTAATAAGGTTTCTAAATAACTTTATAAAATTATTAATCTTTGTAAATGCAATAATACATATTCAATTAATTAGTTTTTTTTACAGCAGTTATTGCACTGTAATACGGCGCACGCATAAAAAACATCATGGCGCATGGGTTAAATGTATTGCGCAAGTGAATATAAAACTGGCGCATGGGTTAAATGTATTGCGCAAGTGAATACGGTTTTGTGGGTCTGTGTCGGGAGTGGATTTTTAACTTTAGCTCACAATAAAAGTTTACAGTATTTTTTATTTAAATTTATTTAATTGGCTGTTACCGGAGCTAGAATCCAAATTCAAGTCTCCGGCTTTCTAGCGGTAATCAGTTTGCCAACGAAACACACCCAAACTTTAACTGAACAGCGCTTAAAGTGAGTGAACAGAAAGAATTTGGTGTTCGTATAGTATTATTTGTAAGTTTAATAACATTGCCACTGCCCCGGAAGTCTTTATTTCTGCACATTTTCTGCTAGGTGGCGCTAACTTCTTACTCGTTGCCATTTATGGGATGTATTCGCTTATTTACTGACAAATTTCTTTTTTATTATTAATTGTACTGCTGCAAAATATATTTTTTCCAGAAATATTTTGTTTCCATGATGATGCGTGGTGGGCACGATTTACTTTTAACGTTTTAGTTTAATCTACATATGCCGTTATAACACTTGTTTAGTGAAGTTATTTGGTTTGGGAAATTTTTCATCACGCACGTCTTGTTGGGTATTTCCTTCTGATTCAAACAGAGATCACCTTGTAGAGTGTAGACGTAGGATTTTCGAAACCCGAGATTATTAACAATGACATTTTTCGTGTATATCCTCTATCCTGGCATCACCGAAACCGGGCTACCGACCGATACGTTTTTTTGATCAAGGAGTTACAGGTGAAGTGGATTTTTCTTTATAAATTTATGCTTTCTATATGTACTTCATGTACTCTTCGTGTGTGTGCAAACGTATAAGTTACATATATCTGTGGAACGAAAATATTTACTCCCATTAGCGTAGCCTATATGCTATTGTGATAGAAAGTATTTTGTGGTGAGTTTCAGTGGCATTATTTTCCAATAGTTTCAGAGCCGCCTGTGGCCAATAAGTTGATCTGGAGACGCAGTACAAGGTAGTTGGGTTAATTTTAATTTTGGCGGACGAAAAATGGCGAATTATGCATGAAGAATAAAATCACGTGACAGCGACCTGACGTCAGATGATAGGGAAGGACGACATTTGATCATGTTGTAAAACATCGATAATTTCGGCCAACAGAGAGCTGGTTCATGAGAATTGCCCAAGGCTTAAATTATCTTTCAGTCGCGCGAGATAAGTTCTGGTAGTTGTGTTGACAATGCTCTATTAGTCTATTTTAAAATATTTTACTTGGTTTTTTCACGTGACGTCACATCAACCCTCATGTCAAGTGTTGTGGGTTTATACTTCATTTATCGCTTTTCTGTCATAGTCTGATCAGTGGGGACACCGAAGAGCAACTTACTGGTGCAATATCTGAATATTAAAATCCCGCGAAACTTTTATGATCGTATAGAGTCATAGGCATGTGGCCGAAAGCTTATCAAGAAGTCAGCCACAGTGACAAATACATACAAACCTAATTTGATTCATAATAACAAGTACGAAAAAATGTATTCCAATTAAAACTTCTTAAGTCGAGTGTTATGGCTATGTTTACAGCAACACGCAAACTTTTATTTTTACGAGTTCATGGTGTTCATTTTTAGAAAACGATGACTGGCCCAATTCGGGTACCAACAATTAGCCAAAACATTAACAAATTGGCCTTCTTTACATTCGTTTTTTATTTTAGTAACACACCAATGCATTTGTTTCACTTTTCCATCGTTAAAATTGTTTTTATGCGTATAGTTCCTTTCATTTGCTAAATATGTGCATTTCCGCATGTCCGCTGTGTTATTTTTCATACAAAATGGCGCCCTGCAGCCTGACGTAACAGTAGGTTTGTTAAACGTAACAATGAATCAGGTAAAAACACGTTTTTTCTGGCTTTGCATTGTGGGTAATTTTTTTCAGTTGGGAGGGAATTTAGTTTACAGAAGCTGAGAAGCAAGAGTTTTTATTTTAGTAACACGTCAATACATTTTTTTCACTTTTCCATCGTTAAAATTGTTTTATGCGTATAGTTCCTTTCATTTGCTAAATATGTGCATTTCCGCATGTCCGCTGTGTTATTTTCATACAAAATGGCGCCCTGCTGCCTGACGTAACAGTAGGTATGTTGAACGTAACAATGAATCAGGTAAAAACACGTTTTTCTGGCTTTGCATTGTGGGTATTTTTTTCAGTTAGGAGGGAATTTAGTTTACAGAAGTTGAGAAGCAAGAGTTATTGAATGTGTATGCTGTAAAATAATGTCGTCCGTGTCAAGTTTTTATAATTTAATTACCGATTCTTCCGTGAGTAGTCCAAGTGATGGTGAAGTGGAATCCGTTCATGCCGACTCGTTTGTTTTAGAAAGGTATTTGAATTTGCTGTATATCGAATGCGATTGTTCAGACTCGGTATCACCATTTGTACCTGTTTCCACATTGCATAAGTTTTCTTTTTATTACAGAGATTTAGAAGAAGAAGATTTCAATGAAGTAGTAAGTGAAGATTCAGAAGTGTTAAGTGAAGATAATGAAAATGTTCTTAATTGTACACAAAATAATGTACATTTATTAGGACGAGAATGTAACAGGTACCTTACCTACTACGAGTACTATCTAGTACTGTATTTGTAGTCTGTTGGGCAATCCTTTAGCTGGTGATTAGTAAAATTGTTAGTGTTAAAATGTTCCTTAGGTCTCGCACTGACATGGTGATACCCACTATATAATATTTTTAAAAAAATGTGTCTTTAATTTTTAGTACTAAAACTGAACTTTTATAATGCGCAAAAAGCCAGTTGAATTTTGGTGACATAGGCTATATAATTATATATTATAGACTATATTAGTTTCTCTACTTAAAAAACTTTTGCGCAAGTCTGCTTTTCCCCTTTTTCATAATATATAACTAAGTAGCTCTCCAATGTTTTTATGATTTAGAAGGAAAAAACAGATGCTCCGAGATGTTGTCAAGAATTTTACAACAAGCATTGAAAGGTTACAAAACAAAACTGTTTTAAATTTATGTTTTTTATTTGTTAAATTGTTGTATGTATACAATGGCACATGCAGGGGGAGTGAAATTAAGGGGACCAGCCCCCCTTTTTGATATCAATTAATGGTAACAATTCCCTTCAACCATTACAGAAATATAAATTCGCATTCGCGTAATGTGTCCATATGTAATGTGTTAGCTTACTGTGCGTCTTTGGATACTTTAACTTAATTCCAGATAGGTCTAGATAAGATGCCGACGAATTGACATATTAATATGTTTGGGCTCAACAAGCATCCGGTGTAAAATTCCAGAACTCGTTGTTGATTCAAACACACCAGCTTGTGCACTCGTCTGTTAAACGATGCTACGTTACACGTCCGCGAACTCGCCCCCCTGTTAAACGATGCTACGTTACACGGCCGCGAACTCGCCCCCTGTTAAACGATGCTACGCTACACCGCAGCGAACTCGTCGTTCGTTAAACGATGCTACGTTACACGTCCGCGAACTCGCCCCCCCTGTTAAACGATGCTACGTTACACGGCCGCGAAATCGCCCTCTGTTAAACGATGCTACGCTACACCGCCGCGAACTCGTCTTTCGTTAAACGATGCTACCTTACACGGCCGCGAACTCGCCCCCTGTTAAATGATGCTATGTTACACGGCGCGAACTCGTCCCCGGTTAAACGATGCTACGCTACACCGCCGCGAACTCGTCTTTCGTTAAACGATGCTACCTTACACGGCCGCGAACTCGCCCCCTGTTAAACGATGCTACGCTACACCGCCGCGAACTCGTCTTTCGTTAAACGATGCTACGTTACACGGCGTGAACTCGTCCCCGGTTAAACGATGCTACGTTACACAGCGTGAACTCGTCCCCGGTTAAACGATGCTACGTTACACGGCGCGAACTCGTCCCCGGTTAAACGATGCTACGCTACACCGCCGCGAACTCGTCTTTCGTTAAACGATGCTACGTTACACGGCGTGAACTCGTCTTTCGTTAAACGATGCTACGTTACACGGCGTGAACTCGTCCCCGGTTAAACGATGCTACGTTACACAGCGTGAACTCGTCCCTGGTTAAACGATGCTACGTTACACGGCGTGAACTCGTCCCCGGTTAAACGATGCTACCTTACACGGCGCGAACTCGTCCCCGGTTAAACGATGCTACGTTACACCGCCGCGAATTCGTCTTTCGTTAAACGATGCTACGTTACACGGCGTGAACTCGTCCCCGGTTAAACGATGCTACGTTACACGGCGTGAACTTGTCTTCCGTTAAACGATGCTACGTTACACGGCGTGAACTCGTCCCCGGCTAAACGATGCTACGTTACACGGCGTGAACTCGTCCCCTGTTAAACGATGCTACGTTACACGGCGTGAACTCGTCCCTGGTTAAACGATGCTACGTTACACGGCGTGAACTCGTCCCCGGTTAAATGATGCCACGTTACACGGCGTGAACTCGACCCGGTTAAACGATGCTACGTTACACGGCGTGAACTCGTCCCCGGTTAAACGATGCTACGTTACACGGCGTGAACTCGTCCCCGATTAAACGATGGTACGTTACACGGCGTGAACTTGTCCCCGGTTAAACGATGCTACGTTATACGGCGTGAACTCGTCCCTGGTTAAACAATGCTACGTTACACGGCGTGAACTCGTCCCCTGTTAAACGATGCTACGCTACACCGCGCGAACTCGTCTTTCGTTAAACGATGCTACGTTACACGGCGTGAACTCGTCTTTCGTTAAACGATGCTACGTTACACGGCGTGAACTCGACCCGGTTAAACGATGCTACGTTACACGGCGTGAACTCGTCCCCGGTTAAACGATGCTACGTTACACGGCGTGAACTCGTCCCCGATTAAACGATGCTACGTTACACGGCGTGAACTTGTCCCCGGTTAAACGATGCTACGTTACACGGCGTGAACTCGTCCCCGGTTAAACGATGGTAAGTTCCACGGCGTGAACTCGTTCCCGGTTAAACGATGCTACGTTGTAACACCGCCGCGAACTCGTCTTTCGTTAAACGATGCTGCGTTACACGGCGTGAACTCGTCCCCGGTTAAACGATGCTACGTTACACGGCGTGAACTCGTCCCCGGTTAAACGATGCTACGTTACACGGCGTGAACTCGTCCCTGGTTAAACGATGCTACGTTACACGGCGTGAACTCGTCCCCGGTTAAACGATGCTACCTTACACGGCGCGAACTCGTCCCCGGTTAAACGATGCTACGTTACACCGCCGCGAATTCGTCTTTCGTTAAACGATGCTACGTTACACGGCGTGAACTCGTCCCCGGTTAAACGATGCTACGTTACACGGCGTGAACTCGTCCCCGGTTAAACGATGCTACCTTACACGGCGCGAACTCGTCCCCGGTTAAACGATGCTACGTTACACCGCCGCGAATTCGTCTTTCGTTAAACGATGCTACGTTACACGGCGTGAACTCGACCCCGGTTAAACGATGCTACGTTACACGGCGTGAACTTGTCTTCCGTTAAACGATGCTACGTTACACGGCGTGAACTCGTCCCCGGCTAAACGATGCTACGTTACACGGCGTGAACTCGTCCCCTGTTAAACGATGCTACGTTACACGGCGTGAACTCGTCCCTGGTTAAACGATGCTACGTTACACGGCGTGAACTCGTCCCCTGTTAAACGATGCTACGTTATACGGCGTGAACTCGTCCCCGGTTAAACAATGCTACGTTACACGGCGTGAACTCGTCCCCGGTTAAACGATGCTACGCTACACCGCGCGAACTCGTCTTTCGTTAAACGATGCTACGTTACACGGCGTGAACTCGTCTTTTGTTAAACGATGCTACGTTACACGGCGTGAACTCGTCCCCGGTTAAACGATGGTAAGTTCCACGGCGTGAACTCGTTCCCGGTTAAACGATGCTACGTTGTAACACCGCCGCGAACTCGTCTTTCGTTAAACGATGCTGCGTTACACGGCGTGAACTCGTCCCCGGTTAAACGATGCTACGTTACACGGCGTGAACTCGTCCCCGGTTAAACGATGCTACGTTACACGGCGTGAACTCGTCCCTGGTTAAACGATGCTACGTTACACGGCGTGAACTCGTCCCCGGTTAAACGATACCACGTTACATGGCGTGAACTCGTTCCCGGTTAAACGATGCTACGTTATACGGCGTGAACTCGTCCCCTGTTAAACAATGCTACGTTACACCGCCGCGAACTCGTCCCCGGTTAAACGATGCTACGTTACAAGGCGTGAACTCGTCCCCGGTTAAACGATGCTACGTTAAACGTCCCCGAACTCGTCCCCGGTTAAACGATGCTACGTTACACGGCGTGAACTCGTCCCCGGTTAAACGATGCTACGTTACACGGCGTGAACTCGTCCCTGGTTAAACGATGCTACGTTACACGGCGTGAACTCGTCCCCGGTTAAACGATACCACGTTACATGGCGTGAACTCGTTCCCGGTTAAACGATGCTACGTTATACGGCGTGAACTCGTCCCCTGTTAAACAATGCTACGTTACACCGCCGCGAACTCGTCCCCGGTTAAACGATGCTACGTTACAAGGCGTGAACTCGTCCCCGGTTAAACGATGCTACGTTAAACGTCCCCGAACTCGTCCCCGGTTAAACGATGCTACGTTACACGGCGTGAACTCGTCCCCCGTTAAACGATTCTACGTTAAACGTCCCGGAACTCGTCCCCGGTTAAACGATGCTATGCTACACGGCCGTGATCTCATCCCTCGTTAAACGATGGTAGGTTACAGGTCCGCCAACTGGTCCCCAGTTAAAATATGATACTTGACACAGCCGCGAACTCGTCCTAGGTTAAAATATGCTACGTTACACAGCCGCCAACTCCTCCCTGGTTAAACGATCCTAAGAGGTCGCGAACTGGTCCCCCCACCCCCCCCTCTTTATTTCCGTCTGGGTGCGCCACTGTATGTATATTCTAATTCAATATTTATTATTTCATAGCCATGGCTTTGCAATAAGTGTACTTGCCTCGTGGCTAAAGCAGGTTGGGTTTAAGACTGGAGTCTGGAAGTTCAATTATTTATATCTAACATTCTAATGTTATATACATTGTCTATGGGCATCTAGTTTATTAAGAAGAATATCTAAATGTGCAACATAGTATATACTACTGCAATACGAATATTATCTGAACATTGCAAATTAATGTATAGGCAGTAAATCAGTTTAATACTATGTTTTTCCTTTTAATAATTAATATCAACCCTGCATCATGGTTGGTTAATAAACAATAACTTCTCTTTACAGGATATTTAGTGATCAGCCAACCTGTTCTGGAACCAGCTCGAAGTATGTGTTTAAATATTTAGTTACATTCTTGTTTGTGATGTAATAATCGTAATAGGTTATCAAAGGTATTATGGTGCAAATAATCGTTACATTATCCACGATGAACATGCATAAAAATTGCACCAATGTTTCATCTGTTTATACCAATTAAGACACGTCTTTTTAACAATATATATTGATATATTATATTCTTTTTATTAAAATGGGTATTATTGTCCACAAGCAAACCCAATAAAGCTCGAGTTTTTAACGCATTTTTGAATCACCTACTTTATTTGTGCAATAGTTTGTTATGTTACATATGCTATGTTTCAGTGCAACTTCTTCCCCATTATCAACCAAAAGTAGTACACCGTTATCCACCAAAAGTAGTACAATATTAAAAACTGGAAAGATTTCGAAATCTGGCAGGTAAGATGATATTTTTCAAATGTATGTGTATTTCTGATAATCTGATTATAAAAGTTAATTAAGGTTCTAAATTTCTGGGTCGAACCAAAAGTTTTAACTTTTTTTTAAGTGTTTTATATTTTAAGTATAAATGGACCAAAAAAGCAACACTTATCGCAATTTATTCTTTTGCATTCCATCTAAAGTGTAACCGATGGGTAGGCTAATCTTTAGTAAAACCAGTAAAATCAGTTACTAGTGAAAATTTGAATGTCAAAATGTTTCTTAGGCCTTACTGGTTAGTGATGCCGGCACCTAATTTTAATAATCCATGGAAGGCAATTCGCCTATGATCCACAATTCCTATCGGTTTATGGAATGGTATATCCTTAACATACACATTAAATTATTTTTATCTCAGTAAGTGCTAGAGGCAACCTGCAATGCAATGCTTGTTAAGTTTGGCTGCAATGTTGTGTTTACTGAAAGTGCAAAAATCAAAACCTAACTATTTCTATTATTATTTTAAGTGTGTCTGCTGGCTTTATGATTTTGTGTTCACAGACTAATCTTTTTTCATTCCAGACGCCAAAGAAAATGTCCCTACTGCTCCAAAATGTTTTATAATGTAACAACACACTATAACAATCACCATAAAGATTTGCCAAAAAGCAAGCTTCTCTATGACTCTGAGTTAAAACTTCAAAAACAGGGAAACTATAAAGATTTTAATGGATATGAGTGCAGCATATGTCACCTTGTAGTAAAGTGTTTAAAAAGGCACTGCATTAAAGCTCATCCAGACATTGATATAAAAGGCACTCAGTTTCAAAATATGTTGGTCGATTGCAATACTGAAACTTCACAGTACAACAAAATTTTATTAATGTACGAGAGACATTTACAAGATATTGGGGTTGGAAAAAGAAATCCAGTCAATGCAGATACAGCTAAAACATATATGAATCAGGTTAAAAAGATGATTCAAAATCCTAGTGAAATACAAGACCCCAAGCGCATTTTTATCAATATTGAAAAGAGCATTGTTGGTGATGGCCGAGATGGAACAAAATATGCGTACCTGGCTACATTAAAAAACTTTTTGGAGTTTGTAGACTTGGAATATCCAATGTACATGAGTGAGAGTGTTCATAAACTAATAAAGTACACAGTTTCTTGGTTGAGTCGACAAAGAGCACGGAAAGAAAAAAGGCAAAACATTGTCAAACAGCACTCTAGAAAAAAGTTGAGTGGTTTGCCACAGCCCTACCGGGCAATTTTAGAGTATGAGCAAAATCATGGAATGACCATAGCTGAGTTACGCAGAAGTGAAGTTGGCAGTTTGTCGAAATCAGAAGTTCAAGAATTATGTGGTGATGTTTTTTTAAGAGTCGTTTGTCGAGCTGGTTGTCGACCATCTGTGCTAACCGGAGTCACAATAGAAGAGTTAGATTCAGCAGAAAAAACACCGAAAGGAAATTATAGTATATACGTTAAAGACCAAAAGTTAAAAAATGAACATGCCTGTTTAGTGCTAAGTGTTGAGGAATTGCACGATATGAGGACTACCTCAAATCATTTATGGGCAACAAAAAAACAAAAATCAACCAAGTTAGATAAAGTGTTTCCTTCAATAAGTTGTAACAGAAAAATGGAGTCAACAGAATTTAATAGATATTGGAAGAAAACAAGCAGTCAAGTATTTCATTCAACAAACAAGGATATAACAGTAACAGATGTTCGGAAGTTAATTACGATGGTTGCAAGTAAACAATCGAAATCAGCTCAAATTGCCATTGCTAGGTCTAAAGGTCACTCAATTGCTGTAGCTCATAAGGTGTATGACATTTCGCATCCGCATGAGCTTGTGGAACAGGGTCGTACAACATTGCAACAGTTAGCAAATGGTTAGAATTCATCCATATTTATAACATACATAAATGCCATATTTCTTTAATTTATTATAAAGCCACATTTCATAAATAATCCTTTTATTAACAACTAAAAATAACATAAACGTTGTAGCTTTCCAAATTCCTTATTTTAAAATTATTTTGCAGATGAAAAGTGTAATGAGCATGATTCTAGTTCAGCTGAGGAAGACAGAGGTGTTAGACTGCCTGATCCCAATTCTGCTGAGGAAGAGAGAGGTGCTGGACTGCCTGATCCCAATTCTGCTGAGGAAGAGAGAGGTGCTGGACTGCCTGATCCCAATTCTGCTGAGGAAGAGAGAGGTGCTAGACTGCCTGATCCCAATTCTGCTGAGGAAGAAAGAGGTGTTACACTGACTGATTCTGATCCGACTGCGGTAGATAAAGAGACTGATCTTGTGTGTGCTGACTTAAGTAAGTTATGTTGTACTTTTACTTTGTATATTTAAATGAGTAGTTTAAATTCTGGACTTAATTTTTACATAACATAAACGTCAAGCAGGTAACTGTTTTTTATGTGAAAATGAAATGCTGACATTTATTTTGCAGATAAAGATGAAAAGTTTATTCGGGTTGCATTTTCTGATGATGCTGAAGTAATAGATATTTACCGTGTGCGGGATTTAAAAACAAAAAATGGGAAACGCATCAAGCAGTTTAATGAAATTAAGATGGAAGAAGAATGCAAAGCGAGGTGGCCCGCAGACAACCTTTTTTATCCAGCTCGACGTGTTGTGACAACTTGTGAGTGGTATTTCTGGATAATTTGTCTGTTTTATTTTGCATATACCTTTAAATGTATGCTCATATCTTGTCTGTTTTTTTAACACATGCTTTTCTATCTTTTGCATGTTTACTCATTTGAATTTAATTTTAGTGGTTCAGGTTTTGTCTTTGTTCACCTGATTAATAGTTGTCCCTTTTAACACAAAGTATTCTTTTTTATTAACGTCTTCAGATATACTTAACTATGTATTATTTTACAGGGTCCCCATGCAAACAAGTGCGTTCTGATGATGAGTTTGTAGCTGAATCTCCATTTAAGCGAAAAAGAAAGAAGAAGCTGTTATATTAATTGCCTTGTTTAATTTACTGTATAAAGACTAGACTGTATATTTTACTGCATTGTTTTTACGATTGGGATTATACACTGGAGCCTGACTGACATTGTTTTTTTCAATATGATGTGATACTAATATTATACAAATTTAAGTTGCATATAACCAATATTTGGTTGCTCTAAAAGCTATCAATATTTATAAACTAATTGATAGTAACTTAGGTTTAAAAACTAGGTAATGTTTGCGGACCAGTTTGCTTTTTGAATTTATAATGATGAATGTTTTTTCGTTTGTCTGGTTAACTCACAGCAATATTAATGCCCCTCTTCTGAGTAATCGTCAAATTAGCAAAAACGCTACTATCAGTCATGCTCTAGTATGGGTTGTATAATTCTACCGCCTTGTATTTTTAGAGATTTCTTCGACTATATTTCTACCTCATCATGCTTTTAATGCATCCATTGACCATATTTGTACCGCATTGTGTTTTATGGGGTCCATAGACTATATTTGTACTGTACTGTGTTTTAATGGGTCCGTAGACTATATTTGTACTGCATTGTGTTTTTTAATGGGTCCATAGACTATATTTGTACTGCATTGTTTTTTAATGGGTCCATAGACTATATTTGTACTGCATTGTTTTTTAATGGGTCCATAGACTATATTTGTACTGTATTGTGTGTTTTAATGGGTCCATAGACTATATTTTTACTGTATTGTGTTTTAATGGGTCCATAGACTATATTTCTACTGCATTGTGTTTTAATGGGTCCATAGACTATATTTGTACTGTATTGTGTTTTAATGGGTCTGTAGACTATATTTGTACTGCATTGTGTTTTTTAATGGGTCCATAGACTATATTTGTACTGTATTTTGTTTTATTGGGTCCATAGACTATATTTGTACTGTATTGTGTGTTTTAATGGGTCCGTAGACTATATTTCTACTGTATTGTGTTTTATTGGGTCCCTATATTTCTACTGTATTGTGTTTTAATGGGTCCATAGACTATATTTGTACCGCATTGTGTTTTATGGGGTCCGTAGACTATATTTCTACTGTTTTGTGTTTTATTGGGTTCATAGACTATATTTGTACTGTATTGTGTTTTAATGGGTCCATAGACTATATTTGTACTGTATTGTGTTTTAATGGGTCCATAGACTATATTTCTACCGCATTGTGTTTTAATGGGTCCATAGACTATATTTGTACTGTATTGTGTTTTAATGGGTCCATAGATTATATTTCTACCGCATTGTGTTTTAATGGGTCCATAGACTATATTTGTACTGTATTGTGTTTTAATGGGTCCATAGATTATATTTCTACCGCATTGTGTTTTAATGGGTCCATAGACTATATTTCTACTGTATTGTGTTTTATTGGGTCCATAGACTATATTTGTACCGCATTGTGTTTTAATGGGTCCATAGACTATATTTGTACCGCATTGTGTTTTAATGGGTCCATAGACTATATTTGTACCGCATTGTGTTTTATGGGTCCATAGACTATATTTGTACTGTATTGTGTTTTAATGGGTCCGTAGACTATATTTGTACCGCATTGTGTTTTAATGGGTCCATAGATTATATTTCTACCGCATTGTGTTTTAATGGGTCCATAGACTATATTTCTACTGTATTGTGTTTTATTGGGTCCATAGACTATATTTGTACTGTATTGTGTTTTAATGGGTCCATAGATTATATTTCTACCGCATTGTGTTTTAATGGGTCCATAGACTATATTTGTACTGTATTGTGTTTTAATGGGTCCATAGATTATATTTCTACCGCATTGTGTTTTAATGGGTCCATAGACTATATTTCTACTGTATTGTGTTTTATTGGGTCCATAGACTATATTTGTACCGCATTGTGTTTTAATGGGTCCATAGACTATATTTCTACCGCATTGTGTTTTATGGGTCCATAGACTATATTTGTACTGTATTGTGTTTTAATGGGTCCGTAGACTATATTTGTACCGCATTGTGTTTTAATGGGTCCATAGATTATATTTCTACCGCATTGTGTTTTAATGGGTCCATAGACTATATTTCTACTGTATTGTGTTTTATTGGGTCCATAGACTATATTTGTACTGTATTGTGTTTTAATGGGTCCATAGACTATATTTCTACCGCATTGTGTTTTAATGGGTCCATAGACTATATTTCTACTGTATTGTGTTTTAATGGGTCCATAGACTATATTTCTACCGCATTGTGTTTAATGGGTCCATAGACTATATTTCTACTGTATTGTTTTTTAATGGGTCCATAGACTATATTTGTACTGCATTGTTTTTTAATGGGTCCATGGACTATATTTGTACTGTATTGTGTTTTAATGGGTCCCTATATTTCTACTGTACTGTGTTTTAATGGGTCCATAGACTATATTTGTACTGCATTGTGTTTTTTTAATTGGTCCATAGACTATATTTGTACTGCATTGTTTTTTAATGGGTCCATGGACTATATTTCTACTGTATTGTGTTTTAATGGGTCCCTATATTTCTACTGTACTGTGTTTTAATGGGTCCATAGACTATATTTGTACTGCATTGTGTTTTTTTAATTGGTCCATAGACTATATTTGTACTGCATTGTTTTTTTAATGGGTCCATAGATTTTATTTGTACTGTATTGTGTTTTAATGGGTCCATAGACTATATTTCTACTGTATTGTGTTTTAATGGGTCCATAGACTATATTTCTATTATATTGTATTGAAGTGTATATAATAATGTGCTTTTATAGGTTCATAAACTGTTAAATTGACTTTCGTTTCAACAATAAAGCTGAATACATGACTAGCTGGTTGATTAACTATCATAATATACACATTGTTGTGCGTGAGTTGTGTAACTCTTTTTCATTATTTTTATTCAGTAAAATTGCATTTTAGCTCCATGCTGCCCACTGACGGTTGGTAATTTGGTTGTTAAAAATATAGGTATTAGGTTTCCGGAACCTAATAATGTGTTCCAAAATTAGGTTTCTAACCATAAACGTCTCTCGGTAAAATGTTTCTGAAAAAAAGTATTATGTTTCTAACCGTTACATAGGGAATTTTGGTAAAAACACATGATACCGATATCATGCGTTGGAGTAAAATTTCACAATATACCGATATCATGCGTTTGAGTAAAATTTCACTTTTTTGACTTTTGCAAAAAAAAGTTATTTTTTCGAGTTTTGGTACAAACACATGATACCGATATCATGCGTTGGAGTAGAATATCACTTTTTTTATTTTTGCAAAAAATTGGATTTTTTCGAATTTTCGTACAAACACATGATACCGATATCATGCGTTGGAGTAAAATCTCACTTTTTTTTACTTTTGCAAAAAATGTATTTTTCTCGAGTTTTGATAAAAACACATGATACCGATATCATGCATTGGAGTAGAATCTCACTTTTTTTACTTTTGCAAAAAAATGTATTTTTCTTGAGTTTTGATAAAAACACATGATACCGATATCATGCGTTGGAGTAAAATTTCACCTTTTTGACTTTTTGCAAAAATAAAAAAAAAATGGGAATTTTGGTAAAAACACATGATACTGATATCATGCGTTGGAGTAAAATTTCACCTTTTTGACTTTTTGCAAAAAAAAAATAAATATGGATTTTTGGTAAAAACACATGATACCGATATCATGCGTTGGAGTAGAATCTCACTTTTTTGACTTTTGCAAAAAAAAGTTATTTTTCGAATTTTGGTACAGACACATGATACCGATATAATGCGTTGGAGTAGAATCTCACTTTTTTTACTTTTGCAAAAAATTTGGATTTTTTCGAATTTTTGTACAAACACATGATACCGATATCATGCGTTGGAGTAGAATCTCACCTTTTTTTTACTTTTGCAAAAAAATGTATTTTTCTCGAGTTTTGATAAAAACACATGATACCGATATCATGCGTTGGAGTAAAATTTCACCTTTTTGACTTTTTGCATCCGATATCATGCGTTGGAGTAGAATCTCACTTTTTTTACTTTTGCAAAAAATTGGATTTTTTCGAATTTTTGAACAAACACATGATACCGACCGATATCATGCGTTGGAGTAGAATCTCACTTTTTTGACTTTTGCAAAAAAAAGTTAATTTTCGAGTTTTGGTACAAACACATGATACAGATATCATGCATTGGAGTAAAGTTTCACCTTTTTGACTTTTTGCAAAAAAAAAATTTGGATTTTTGGTAAAAATAAATGATACCGAAAAATTTGGGAATTTTGGTAAAAACACATGATACCGATATCATGCGTTGGAGTAGAATCTCACTTTTTTTTACTTTTGCAAAAAATTGGATTTTTTCGAATTTTTGTACAAACACATGATATATATATCATGCGTTGGAGTTATCATGCGTTGGAGTAGAATCTCACTTTTTTTTACTTTTGCAAAAAAATGTATTTTTCTCGAGTTTTGATAAAAACACATGATACCGATATCATGCATTGGAGTAAAATTTCACCTTTTTGACTTTTTGCAAAAATAAAAAAAATTGGGAATTTTGGTAATAACACATGATGGTATCATGCATTGGAGTAGAATCTCACTTTTTTTACTTTTGCAAAAAATTGGATTTTTTTGAATTTTTGTACAAACACATGGTACCGATATCATGCGTTGGAGTAAAATTTCACCTTTTTGACTTTTTGCAAAAATAAAAAAAATTGGGAATTTTGGTAAAAACACATGATACGATATCATGCATTGGAATAGAATCTCACTTTTTTTACTTTTGCAAAAAATTGGATTTTTTCGAATTTTTGTACAAACACATGATATATATATCATGCGTTGGAGTAAAATTTCACCTTTTTGACTTTTTGCAAAAATAAAAAAAATTGGGAATTTTGGTAAAAACACATGATACCGGTATCATGCATTGGAATAGAATCTCCCTTTTTTTACTTTTGCAAAAAAATGTATTTTTCTCGAGTTTTGATAAAAACACATGATACCGATATCATGCGTTGGAGTAAAATTTCACCTTTTTGACTTTTTGCAAAAATAAAAAAAATTGGGAATTTTGGTAAAAACACATGATACCGATATCATGCGTTGGAGTAAAATTTCACCTTTTTGACTTTTTGCAAAAAAAAAAATATGGATTTTTGGTAAAAACACATGATACCGATATCATGCGTTGGAGTAGAATCTCACTTTTTTGACTTTTGCAAAAAAAAGTTATTTTTCGAGTTTTGGTACAAACACATGATATCATGCGTTGGAGTAAAGTTTCACCTTTTTGACTTTTTGCAAAAATAAAAAAAATTGGGAATTTTGGAAAAAACACATGATACCGACGATATCATGCGTTGGAGTAAAATTTCACCTTTTTGACTTTTTGCAAAAAAAAAAAATATGGATTTTTGGTAAAAACACATGATACCGATATCATGCGTTGGAGTAGAATCTCACTTTTTTGACTTTTGCAAAAAAAAGTTATTTTTTCGAGTTTTGGTACAAACACATGATACCGATATCATGCGTTGGAGTAGAATCTCACTTTTTTGACTTTTGCAAAAAAAAGTTATTTTCTCGAGTTTTGATAAAAACACATGATACCGATATCATGCGTTGGAGTAAAATTTCACCTTTTTGACTTTTTGCAAAAATAAAAAAAATTGGGAATTTTGGTAAAAACACATGATACCGATATCATGCATTGGAGTAGAATCTCACTTTTTTACTTTCGCAAAAAAATGTATTTTTCTCGAGTTTTGATAAAAACACATTATACCGATATCATGCGTTGGAGTAAAATTTCATCTTTTTGACTTTTTGCAAAAATAAAAAAAATTGGGAATTTTGGTAAAAACACATGATACCGATATCATGCGTTGGAGTAAAATTTCACCTTTTTGACTCTTTGCAAAAAGAAAATAAATATGGATTTTTGGTAAAAACACATGATACCGATATCATGCGATACCGATATCATGCGTTGGATTAAAATTTCACCTTTTTGACTTTTTGCAAAAAAAAAATTTGGATTTTTGGTAAAAATAAATGATACCGAAAAATTTGGGAATTTTGGTAAAAACACATGATACCGATATCATGCGTTGGAGTAGAATCTCACTTTTTTTACTTTTGCATAAAATTTGGATTTTTGCGATTTTTTGTACAAACACCTGATACCGATATCATGCGTTGGAGTAGAATCTCACTTTTTTTTACTTTTGCAAAAAAATGTATTTTTCTCGAGTTTTGATAAAAACACATGATACCGATATCATGCGTTGGAGTAAAATTTCACCTTTTTGACTTTTTGCAAAAATAAAAAAAATTGGGAATTTTGGTAAAAACACATTATACCGATATCATGCGTTGGAGTAAAATTTCACCTTTTTGACTTTTGCAAAAAAAAGTTATTTTTTCGAGTTTTGGTACAAACACATGATACCGATATCATGCGTTGGAGTAAAATTTCACCTTTTTGTCTTTTTGCAAAAATAAAAAAAATTGGGAATTTTGGTAAAAACACATGATACCGATATCATGCGTTGGAGTAAAATTTCACCTTTTTTTACTTTGGCAAAAAAATGTATTTTTCTCGAGTTTTGATAAAAACACATGATACCGATATCATGCGTTGGAGTAAAATTTCACCTTTTTGACTTTTTGCAAAAACAAAAAAAAATTGGGAATTTTGGTAAAAACACATGATACCGATATCATGCGTTGGAGTAAAATTTCACCTTTTTGACTTTTTGCAAAAATAAAAAAAATTGGGAATTTTGGTAAAAACACATGATACCGGTATCATGCATTGGAGTAGAATTTCACTTTTTTTACTTTGGCAAAAAGATGTATTTTTCTCGAGTTTTGATAAAAACACATGATACCAATATCATGCGTTGGAGTAAAATTTCACCTTTTTGACTTTTTGCAAAAAAAAAAATAAATATGGATTTTTGGTAAAAACACATGATACCGATATCATGCGATGGAGTAGAATCTCACTTTTTTGACTTTTGCAAAAAAAAGTTATTTTTCGAGTTTTGGTACAAACACATGATACCGATATCATGCGTTGGAGTAAACTTTCACCTTTTTGACTTTTTACAAAAAAAAAATGGATTTTTGGTAAAAATAAATGATACCGAAAAATTTGGGAATTTTGGTAAAAACACATGATACCGATATCATGCGTTGGAGTAAAATTTCACCTATTTGACGTTTTGCAAAAATAAAAAAAATTGGGAATTTTGGTAAAAACACATGATACCGATATCATGAGTTGGAGTAAAATTTCACCTTTTTGACTTTTTGCAAAAAAAAAAATATGGATTTTTGGTAAAAACACATGATACCGATATCATGCGTTGGAGTAAACTTTCACCTTTTTGACTTTTTGCAAAAAAAAAATGGATTTTTGGTAAAAATAAATGATACCGAAAAATTTGGGAATTTTGGTAAAAACACATGATACCAATATCATGCGTTGGAGTAGAATTTCACCTTTTTTTACTTTTGCAAAAAAATGTATTTTCTCGAGTTTTGATAAAAACACATGATACCGATATCATGCGTTGGAGTAAAATTTCACCTTTTTGACTTTTTGCAAAAATAAAAAAAATTGGGAATTTTGGTAAAAACACATGATACCGATATCATGCGTTGGAGTAGAATCTCACTTTTTTGAATTTTGCAAAAAAAAGTTAATTTTCGAGTTTTGGTACAAACACATGATACCGATATCATGCGTTGGAGTAAAGTTTCACCTTTTTGACTTTTTGCAAAAATAAAAAAAATTGGGAATTTTGGTAAAAACACATGATACCGGTATCATGCATTGGAATAGAATCTCACTTTTTTTACTTTTGCAAAAAATTGGATTTTTTCGAATTTTTGTACAAACACATGATACCGATATCATGCGTTGGAGTAGAATCTCACTTTTTTTTACTTTTGCAAAAAAATGTATTTTTCTCGAGTTTTGATAAAAACACATGATACCGATATCATGCGTTGGGAGTAAAATTTCACCTTTTTGACTTTTTGCAAAAATAAAAAAAAATGGGAATTTTGGTAAAAACACATGATACCGACGATATCATGCGTTGGAGTAAAATTTCACCTTTTTGACTTTTTGCAAAAAAAAAAATAAATATGGATTTTTGGTAAAAACACATGATACCGATATCATGCGTTGGAGTAGAATCTCACTTTTTTGACTTTTGCAAAAAAAAGTTATTTTTCGAGTTTTGGTACAAACACATGATACCGATATCATGCGTTGGAGTAAACTTTCACCTTTTTGACTTTTTACAAAAAAAAAATGGATTTTTGGTAAAAATAAATGATACCGAAAAATTTGGGAATTTTGGTAAAAACACGTGATACCAATATCATGCGTTGGAGTAGAATTTCACCTTTTTTTACTTTTGCAAAAAAATGTATTTTCTCGAGTTTTGATAAAAACACATGATACCGATATCATGCGTTGGAGTAAAATTTCACCTTTTTGACTTTTTGCAAAAATAAAAAAAATTGGGAATTTTGGTAAAAACACATGATACCGATATCATGCGTTGGAGTAAAATTTCACTTTTTTGACTTTTGCAAAAAAAGTTATTTTTTCGAGTTTTGGTACAAACACATGATACCGATATCATGCGTTGGAGTAAAATTTCACCTTTTTGACTTTTTGCAAAAATAAAAAAAAATGGGAATTTTGGTAAAAACACATGATACCGATATCATGCGTTGGAGTAGAATCTCACTTTTTTGAATTTTGCAAAAAAAAGTTAATTTTCGAGTTTTGGTACAAACACATGATACCGATATCATGCGTTGGAGTAAAGTTTCACCTTTTTGACTTTTTGCAAAAATAAAAAAAATTGGGAATTTTGGTAAAAACACATGATACCGGTATCATGCATTGGAATAGAATCTCACTTTTTTTACTTTTGCAAAAAATTGGATTTTTTCGAATTTTTGTACAAACACATGATACCGGTATCATGCATTGGAATAGAATCTCACTTTTTTTACTTTTGCAAAAAAATGTATTTTTCTCGAGTTTTGATAAAAACACATGATACCGATATCATGCGTTGAAGTAAAGTTTCACCTTTTTGACTTTTTGCAAAAATAAAAAAAATTGGGAATTTTGGTAAAAACACATGATACCGACGATATCATGCGTTGGAGTAAAATTTCACCTTTTTGACTTTTTGCAAAAAAAAAAATAAATATGGATTTTTGGTAAAAACACATGATACCGATATCATGCGTTGGAGTAGAATCTCACTTTTTTGACTTTTGCAAAAAAAAGTTATTTTTTCGAGTTTTGGTACAAACACATGATACCGATATCATGCGTTGGAGTAAACTTTCACCTTTTTGACTTTTTGCAAAAATAAAATGGATTTTTGGTAAAAATAAATGATACCGAAAAATTTGGGAATTTTGGTAAAAACACATGATACCGATATCATGCGTTGGAGTAAAATTTCACCTATTTGACTTTTTGCAAAAATAAAAAAAATTGGGAATTTTGGTAAAAACACATGATACCGATATCATGCGTTGGAGTAAAATTTCACCTTTTTGACTTTTTGCAAAAAAAAAAAAAATATGGATTTTTGGTAAAAACACATGATACCGATATCATGCGTTGGAGTAAACTTTCACCTTTTTGACTTTTTGCAAAAAAAAATTTGGATTTTTGGTAAAAATCAATGATACCGAAAAATTTGGGAATTTTGGTAAAAACACATGATACCGATATCATGCGTTGGAGTAGAATCTCACTTTTTTTACTTTTGCAAAAAATTTGGATTTTTTTGAATTTTTGTACAAACACATGATACCGATATCATGCGTTGGAGTAAACTTTCACTTTTTTGACTTTTGCAAAAAAAAGTTATTTTTTCGAGTTTTGGTACAAACACATGATACCGATATCATGCGTTGGAGTAAAATTTCACCTTTTTGACTTTTTGCAAAAATAAAAAAAAATGTGAATTTTGGTAAAAACACATGATACCGATATCATGCGTTGGAGTAGAATCTCACTTTTTTGAATTTTGCAAAAAAAAGTTAATTTTCGAGTTTTGGTACAAACACATGATACCGATATCATGCGTTGGAGTAAAGTTTCACCTTTTTGACTTTTTGCAAAAATAAAAAAAATTGGGAATTTTGGTAAAAACACATGATACCGGTATCATGCATTGGAATAGAATCTCACTTTTTTTACTTTTGCAAAAAATTGGATTTTTTCGAATTTTTGTACAAACACATGATACCGATATCATGCGTTGGAGTAGAATCTCACTTTTTTTTACTTTTGCAAAAAAATGTATTTTTCTCGAGTTTTGATAAAAACACATGATACCGATATCATGCGTTGGGAGTAAAATTTCACCTTTTTGACTTTTTGCAAAAATAAAAAAAAATGGGAATTTTGGTAAAAACACATGATACCGACGATATCATGCGTTGGAGTAAAATTTCACCTTTTTGACTTTTTGCAAAAAAAAAAATAAATATGGATTTTTGGTAAAAACACATGATACCGATATCATGCGTTGGAGTAGAATCTCACTTTTTTGACTTTTGCAAAAAAAAGTTATTTTTCGAGTTTTGGTACAAACACATGATACCGATATCATGCGTTGGAGTAAACTTTCACCTTTTTGACTTTTTGCAAAAATAAAATGGATTTTTGGTAAAAATAAATGATACCGAAAAATTTGGGAATTTTGGTACAAACACATGATACCGATATCATGCGTTGGAGTAGAATCTCACTTTTTTGACTTTTGCAAAAAAAAGTTATTTTCTCGAGTTTTGATAAAAACACATGATACCGATATCATGCGTTGGAGTAAAATTTCACCTTTTTGACTTTTTGCAAAAATAAAAAAAATTGGGAATTTTGGTAAAAACACATGATACCGATATCATGCATTGGAGTAGAATCTCACTTTTTTACTTTCGCAAAAAAATGTATTTTTCTCGAGTTTTGATAAAAACACATTATACCGATATCATGCGTTGGAGTAAAATTTCATCTTTTTGACTTTTTGCAAAAATAAAAAAAATTGGGAATTTTGGTAAAAACACATGATACCGATATCATGCGTTGGAGTAAAATTTCACCTTTTTGACTCTTTGCAAAAAGAAAATAAATATGGATTTTTGGTAAAAACACATGATACCGATATCATGCGATACCGATATCATGCGTTGGATTAAAATTTCACCTTTTTGACTTTTTGCAAAAAAAAAATTTGGATTTTTGGTAAAAATAAATGATACCGAAAAATTTGGGAATTTTGGTAAAAACACATGATACCGATATCATGCGTTGGAGTAGAATCTCACTTTTTTTACTTTTGCATAAAATTTGGATTTTTGCGATTTTTTGTACAAACACCTGATACCGATATCATGCGTTGGAGTAGAATCTCACTTTTTTTTACTTTTGCAAAAAAATGTATTTTTCTCGAGTTTTGATAAAAACACATGATACCGATATCATGCGTTGGAGTAAAATTTCACCTTTTTGACTTTTTGCAAAAATAAAAAAAATTGGGAATTTTGGTAAAAACACATTATACCGATATCATGCGTTGGAGTAAAATTTCACCTTTTTGACTTTTGCAAAAAAAAGTTATTTTTTCGAGTTTTGGTACAAACACATGATACCGATATCATGCGTTGGAGTAAAATTTCACCTTTTTGTCTTTTTGCAAAAATAAAAAAAATTGGGAATTTTGGTAAAAACACATGATACCGATATCATGCGTTGGAGTAAAATTTCACCTTTTTTTACTTTGGCAAAAAAATGTATTTTTCTCGAGTTTTGATAAAAACACATGATACCGATATCATGCGTTGGAGTAAAATTTCACCTTTTTGACTTTTTGCAAAAACAAAAAAAAATTGGGAATTTTGGTAAAAAACACATGATACCGATATCATGCGTTGGAGTAAAATTTCACCTTTTTGACTTTTTGCAAAAATAAAAAAAATTGGGAATTTTGGTAAAAACACATGATACCGGTATCATGCATTGGAGTAGAATTTCACTTTTTTTACTTTGGCAAAAAGATGTATTTTTCTCGAGTTTTGATAAAAACACATGATACCAATATCATGCGTTGGAGTAAAATTTCACCTTTTTGACTTTTTGCAAAAAAAAAATAAATATGGATTTTTGGTAAAAACACATGATACCGATATCATGCGTTGGAGTAGAATCTCACTTTTTTGACTTTTGCAAAAAAAAGTTATTTTTCGAGTTTTGGTACAAACACATGATACCGATATCATGCGTTGGAGTAAACTTTCACCTTTTTGACTTTTTGCAAAAAAAAATGGATTTTTGGTAAAAATAAATGATACCGAAAAATTTGGGAATTTTGGTAAAAACACATGATACCGATATCATGCGTTGGAGTAAAATTTCACCTATTTGACGTTTTGCAAAAATAAAAAAAATTGGGAATTTTGGTAAAAACACATGATACCGATATCATGAGTTGGAGTAAAATTTCACCTTTTTGACTTTTTGCAAAAAAAAAATATGGATTTTTGGTAAAAACACATGATACCGATATCATGCGTTGGAGTAAACTTTCACCTTTTTGACTTTTTGCAAAAAAAAAATGGATTTTTGGTAAAAATAAATGATACCGAAAAATTTGGGAATTTTGGTAAAAACACATGATACCAATATCATGCGTTGGAGTAGAATTTCACCTTTTTTTACTTTTGCAAAAAAATGTATTTTCTCGAGTTTTGATAAAAACACATGATACCGATATCATGCGTTGGAGTAAAATTTCACCTTTTTGACTTTTTGCAAAAATAAAAAAAATTGGGAATTTTGGTAAAAACACATGATACCGATATCATGCGTTGGAGTAGAATCTCACTTTTTTGAATTTTGCAAAAAAAGTTAATTTTCGAGTTTTGGTACAAACACATGATACCGATATCATGCGTTGGAGTAAAGTTTCACCTTTTTGACTTTTTGCAAAAATAAAAAAAATTGGGAATTTTGGTAAAAACACATGATACCGGTATCATGCATTGGAATAGAATCTCACTTTTTTTACTTTTGCAAAAAATTGGATTTTTTCGAATTTTTGTACAAACACATGATACCGATATCATGCGTTGGAGTAGAATCTCACTTTTTTTTACTTTTGCAAAAAAATGTATTTTTCTCGAGTTTTGATAAAAACACATGATACCGATATCATGCGTTGGGAGTAAAATTTCACCTTTTTGACTTTTTGCAAAAATAAAAAAAAATGGGAATTTTGGTAAAAACACATGATACCGACGATATCATGCGTTGGAGTAAAATTTCACCTTTTTGACTTTTTGCAAAAAAAAAAATAAATATGGATTTTTGGTAAAAACACATGATACCGATATCATGCGTTGGAGTAGAATCTCACTTTTTTGACTTTTGCAAAAAAAAGTTATTTTTCGAGTTTTGGTACAAACACATGATACCGATATCATGCGTTGGAGTAAACTTTCACCTTTTTGACTTTTTACAAAAAAAAAATGGATTTTTGGTAAAAATAAATGATACCGAAAAATTTGGGAATTTTGGTAAAAACACGTGATACCAATATCATGCGTTGGAGTAGAATTTCACCTTTTTTTACTTTTGCAAAAAAATGTATTTTCTAGAGTTTTGATAAAAACACATGATACCGATATCATGCGTTGGAGTAAAATTTCACCTTTTTGACTTTTTGCAAAAATAAAAAAAATTGGGAATTTTGGTAAAAACACATGATACCGATATCATGCGTTGGAGTAAAATTTCACTTTTTTGACTTTTGCAAAAAAAGTTATTTTTTCGAGTTTTGGTACAAACACATGATACCGATATCATGCGTTGGAGTAAAATTTCACCTTTTTGACTTTTTGCAAAAATAAAAAAAAATGGGAATTTTGGTAAAAACACATGATACCGATATCATGCGTTGGAGTAGAATCTCACTTTTTTGAATTTTGCAAAAAAAAGTTAATTTTCGAGTTTTGGTACAAACACATGATACCGATATCATGCGTTGGAGTAAAGTTTCACCTTTTTGACTTTTTGCAAAAATAAAAAAAATTGGGAATTTTGGTAAAAACACATGATACCGGTATCATGCATTGGAATAGAATCTCACTTTTTTTACTTTTGCAAAAAATTGGATTTTTTCGAATTTTTGTACAAACACATGATACCGGTATCATGCATTGGAATAGAATCTCACTTTTTTTACTTTTGCAAAAAAAAGTTATTTTTCGAGTTTTGGTACAAACACATGATACCGATATCATGCGTTGGAGTAAACTTTCACCTTTTTGACTTTTTGCAAAAATAAAATGGATTTTTGGTAAAAATAAATGATACCGAAAAATTTGGGAATTTTGGTAAAAACACATGATACCGATATCATGCGTTGGAGTAAAATTTCACCTATTTGACTTTTTGCAAAAATAAAAAAAATTGGGAATTTTGGTAAAAACACATGATACCGATATCATGCGTTGGAGTAAAATTTCACCTTTTTGACTTTTTGCAAAAAAAAAAAAATATGGATTTTTGGTAAAAACACATGATACCGATATCATGCGTTGGAGTAAACTTTCACCTTTTTGACTTTTTGCAAAAAAAAATTTGGATTTTTGGTAAAAATCAATGATACCGAAAAATTTGGGAATTTTGGTAAAAACACATGATACCGATATCATGCGTTGGAGTAGAATCTCACTTTTTTTACTTTTGCAAAAAATTTGGATTTTTTTGAATTTTTGTACAAACACATGATACCGATATCATGCGTTGGAGTAAACTTTCACTTTTTTGACTTTTGCAAAAAAAAGTTATTTTTTCGAGTTTTGGTACAAACACATGATACCGATATCATGCGTTGGAGTAAAATTTCACCTTTTTGACTTTTTGCAAAAATAAAAAAAAATGTGAATTTTGGTAAAAACACATGATACCGATATCATGCGTTGGAGTAGAATCTCACTTTTTTGAATTTTGCAAAAAAAAGTTAATTTTCGAGTTTTGGTACAAACACATGATACCGATATCATGCGTTGGAGTAAAGTTTCACCTTTTTGACTTTTTGCAAAAATAAAAAAAATTGGGAATTTTGGTAAAAACACATGATACCGGTATCATGCATTGGAATAGAATCTCACTTTTTTTACTTTTGCAAAAAATTGGATTTTTTCGAATTTTTGTACAAACACATGATACCGATATCATGCGTTGGAGTAGAATCTCACTTTTTTTTACTTTTGCAAAAAAATGTATTTTTCTCGAGTTTTGATAAAAACACATGATACCGATATCATGCGTTGGGAGTAAAATTTCACCTTTTTGACTTTTTGCAAAAATAAAAAAAAATGGGAATTTTGGTAAAAACACATGATACCGACGATATCATGCGTTGGAGTAAAATTTCACCTTTTTGACTTTTTGCAAAAAAAAAAATAAATATGGATTTTTGGTAAAAACACATGATACCGATATCATGCGTTGGAGTAGAATCTCACTTTTTTGACTTTTGCAAAAAAAAGTTATTTTTCGAGTTTTGGTACAAACACATGATACCGATATCATGCGTTGGAGTAAACTTTCACCTTTTTGACTTTTTGCAAAAATAAAATGGATTTTTGGTAAAAATAAATGATACCGAAAAATTTGGGAATTTTGGTAAAAACACATGATACCGATATCATGCGTTGGAGTAGAATCTCACTTTTTTGACTTTTGCAAAAAAAAGTTATTTTTTCGAGTTTTGGTACAAACACATGATACCGATATCATGCGTTGGAGTAGAATCTCACTTTTTTTACTTTTGCAAAAAATTGGATTTTTTCGAATTTTTGTACAAACACATGATACCGATATCATGCGTTGGAGTAGAATCTCACTTTTTTGACTTTTGCAAAAAAAAGTTTAAAATAAGAATATATCACGGTTTTGAGCAGTTGCGCGTTCTACTCTTTTTTATTTCTGTGGTCTGGACATGATTATTGCAAACCGAAAGAAATAATTGGCATTGTTACGTAATATACAAATCTACTGTACAGATAGAAATGCGAAAACAAACTTTTTAAATTTTATTATTGAACAAACACGTTGGATTTTTATATAAAACAACAATTTATATTGCAATAAAATATTAATACAAATCAATTATCTCGACCATGCTAAATTGGAAATGTTTCGGCAAATTTTCATGGCGCACTTGACGAGTTGCGTCGGCGCACTAGTGCGCCGCGGCGCCCACTTTGGGAACCGCGGCATTAGAGTAAAATTTCACCTTTTTGACTTTTTGCAAAAATAAAAAATTTTGGAAATTTTGGTAAAAACACATGATACCGATATCATGCGTTGGAGTAGAATCTCACTTTTTTGACTTTTGCAAAAAAAGTTATTTTTTCGAGTTTTGGTACAAACACATGATACCGATATCATGCGTTGGAGTAAAGTTTCACCTTTTTGACTTTTTGCAAAAAAAAAATTTGGATTTTTGGTAAAAATAAATGATACCGAAAAATTTGGGAATTTTGGTAAAAACACATGATAACGATATCATGCGTTGGAGTAGAATCTCACTTTTTTGACTTTTGCAAAAAAAAGTTATTTTTTCGAGTTTTGGTACAAACACATGATACCGATATCATGCGTTGGAGTAGAATCTCACTTTTTAAACTTTTGCAAAAAATGATTTTTTTTTACTTTTGCAAAAAAAAGTTATTTTTTCGAGTTTTGGTACAAACACATGATACTGATATCATGCGTTGGAGTAAAGTTTTACCTTTTTGACTTTTGGCAAAAAAAAAAAAAATTTGGATTTTTGGTAAAAACACTTGATACCGATATCATGCATTAGAGTAAAATTTCACCTTTTTGACTTTTTGCAAAAATAAAAAATTTTGGAAATTTTGGTAAAAACACATGATACCGATATCATGCGTTGGAGTAGAATCTCACTTTTTTGACTTTTGCAAAAAAAGTTATTTTTTCGAGTTTTGGTACAAACACATGATACCGATATCATGCGTTGGAGTAAAGTTTCACCTTTTTGACTTTTTGCAAAAAAAAAATTTGGATTTTTGGTAAAAATAAATGATACCGAAAAATTTGGGAATTTTGGTAAAAACACATGATACCGATATCATGCGATGGAGTAGAATCTCACTTTTTTTACTTTTGCAAAAAAATGTATTTTTCTCGAGTTTTGATAAAAACACATGATACCGATATCATGCGTTGGACTAAAATTTCACCTTTTTGACTTTTTGCAAAAATAAAAAAAATTGGGAATTTTGGTAAAAACACATGATACCGGTATCATGCATTGGAATAGAATCTCACTTTTTTTACTTTTGCAAAAAATTGGATTTTTTCGAATTTTGGTACAAACACATGATATATATATCATGCGTTGGAGTTATCATGCGTTGGAGTAGAATGTCACTTTTTTTTACTTTTGCAAAAAAATGTATTTTTCTCGAGTTTTGATAAAAACACATGATACCGATATCATGCGTTGGAGTAAAATTTCACCTTTTTGACTTTTTGCAAAAATAAAAAAAATTGGGAATTTTGGTAAAAACACATGATACCGGTATCATGCATTGGAGTAGAATCTCACTTTTTCGACTTTTGCAAAAAAAAGTTATTTTTTCGAGTTTTGGTACAAACACATGATACCGATATCATGCGTTGGAGTAGAATCTCACTTTTTTGACTTTTGCAAAAAAAAGTTATTTTCTCGAGTTTTGATAAAAACACATGATACCGATATCATGCGTTGGAGTAAAATTTCACCTTTTTGACTTTTTGCAAAAATAAAAAAAATTGGGAATTTTGGTAAAAACACATGATACCGATATCATGCATTGGAGTAGAATCTCACTTTTTTACTTTTGCAAAAAAATGTATTTTTCTCGAGTTTTGATAAAAACACATTATACCGATATCATGCGTTGGAGTAAAATTTCATCTTTTTGACTTTTTGCAAAAATAAAAAAAATTGGGAATTTTGGTAAAAACACATGATACCGATATCATGCGTTGGAGTAAAATTTCACCTTTTTGACTCTTTGCAAAAAGAAAATAAATATGGATTTTTGGTAAAAACACATGATACCGATATCATGCGATACCGATATCATGCGTTGGAGTAAAATTTCACCTTTTTGACTTTTTGCAAAAAAAAAATTTGGATTTTTGGTAAAAATAAATGATACTGAAAAATTTGGGAATTTTGGTAAAAACACATGATACCGATATCATGCGTTGGAGTAGAATCTCACTTTTTATACTTTTGCATAAAATTTGGATTTTTGCGAATTTTTGTACAAACACATGATACCGATATCATGCGTTGGGAGTAGAATCTCACTTTTTTTTACTTTTGCAAAAAAATGTATTTTTCTCGAGTTTTGATAAAAACACATGATACCGATATCATGCGTTGGAGTAAAATTTCACCTTTTTGACTTTTTGCAAAAATAAAAAAAATTGGGAATTTTGGTAAAAACACATGATACCGATATCATGCGTTGGAGTAAAATTTCACCTTTTTGACTTTTGCAAAAAAAAGTTATTTTTTCGAGTTTTGGTACAAACACATGATACCGATATCATGCGTTGGAGTAGAATCTCACTTTTTTTACTTTTGCAAAAAATTGGATTTTTTCGAATTTTTGTACAAACACATGATACCGATATCATGCGTTGGAGTAGAATCTCACTTTTTTTTTACTTTTGCAAAAAATGTATTTTTCTCGAGTTTTGATAAAAACACATGATACCGATATCATGCGTTGGAGTAAAATTTCACCTTTTTGACTTTTTACAAAAAAAAAATGGATTTTTGGTAAAAATAAATGATACCGAAAAATTTGGGAATTTTGGTAAAAACACATGATACCGATATCATGCGTTGGAGTAAACTTTCACCTTTTTGACTTTTTGCAAAAAAAAAATTTGGATTTTTGGTAAAAATAAATGATACCGAAAAATTTGGGAATTTTGGTAAAAACACATGATACCGATATCATGCGTTGGAGTAGAATCTCACTTTTTTTACTTTTGCAAAAAATTTGGATTTTTTTGAATTTTTGTACAAACACATGATACCGATATCATGCGTTGGAGTAGAATCTCACTTTTTTGACTTTTGCAAAAAAAAGTTATTTTTCGAATTTTGGTACAAACACATGATACCGATATCATGCGTTGGAGTAGAATCTCACTTTTTTTACTTTTGCAAAAAATTTGGATTTTTTCGAATTTTTGTACAAACACATGATACCGATATCATGCGTTGGAGTAGAATCTCACTTTTTTTACTTTTGCAAAAAAATGTATTTTTCTCGAGTTTTGATAAAAACACATGATACCGATATCATGCGTTGGAGTAAAATTTCACCTTTTTGACTTTTTGCAAAAATAAAAAAAATTGGGAATTTTGGTAAAAACACATGATACCGGTATCATGCATTGGAGTAGAATTTCACTTTTTTTACTTTGGCAAAAAAATGTATTTTTCTCGAGTTTTGATAAAAACACATGATACCAATATCATGCGTTGGAGTAAAATTTCACCTTTTTGACTTTTTGCAAAAATAAAAAAAAATTGGGAATTTTGGTAAAAACACATGATACCGATATCATGCGTTGGAGTAAAATTTCACCTTTTTGACTTTTTGCAAAAAAAAAAATAAATATGGATTTTTGGTAAAAACACATGATACCGATATCATGCGTTGGATTAGAATCTCACTTTTTTGACTTTTGCAAAAAAAAGTTATTTTTCGAGTTTTGGTACAAACACATGATACCGATATCATGCGTTGGAGTAAACTTTCACCTTTTTGACTTTTTACAAAAAAAAATGGATTTTTGGTAAAAATAAATGATACCGAAAAATTTGGGAATTTTGGTAAAAACACATGATACCGATATCATGCGTTGGAGTAAACTTTCACCTTTTTGACTTTTTGCAAAAAAAAAATTTGGATTTTTGGTAAAAATAAATGATACCGAAAAATTTGGGAATTTTGGTAAAAACACATGATACCGATATCATGCGTTGGAGTAGAATCTCACTTTTTTTACTTTTGCAAAAAATTTGGATTTTTTTGAATTTTTGTACAAACACATGATACCGATATCATGCGTTGGAGTAGAATCTCACTTTTTTGACTTTTGCAAAAAAAAGTTATTTTTCGAATTTTGGTACAAACACATGATACCGATATCATGCGTTGGAGTAGAATCTCACTTTTTTTACTTTTGCAAAAAATTTGGATTTTTTCGAATTTTTGTACAAACACATGATACCGATATCATGCGTTGGAGTAGAATCTCACTTTTTTTTACTTTTGCAAAAAAATGTATTTTTCTCGAGTTTTGATAAAAACACATGATACCGATATCATGCGTTGGGAGTAAAATTTCACCTTTTTGACTTTTTGCAAAAAAAAAAATATGGATTTTTGGTAAAAACACATGATACCGATATCATGCGTTGGAGTAAACTTTCACCTTTTTGACTTTTTGCAAAAAAA